>NC_050524.1:32187118-32189753 GCF_002922805.2 Oryzias melastigma | reverse complement strand
CCAGCTTCAAACAAAAATAATTCTTAGGAACTTTTATCAATTGTCTCCTAAATGTTTGAACATAATTGGGAAGGCAATTGCAAAATATATGATATTGAAAGCTGTAGATTTTGAACGGCGTGCATGTGGCGAGCTTGCACATGTTGCATAGTCTTAATAAACGCACATATTTCAATGCATTGCTATGAAAATTTAATATGTAGATCCCAGGCTTGAACTTTACCAAATATTATAACATAGAATATGAACATACAGGGAATGTGGGCGTGGTTAGCAACTAACCTCAGTTGCTAAGGAAATCCAAAAATGTACTTTTGCATATTCTTGTGAAACTAAGTTCGGTGACCTCAAGTGAACAAAAACTTAAAATGGTTCCAATGGAGATAAAACCAACAGAAAAGCCGCCATTTTGAAAATAGTGTAATTTTAAGCAATTTCTCACTTAGATCTCACCCCTGGTGTACTGCACAAGAGGGATGGGCTTTGGGGGGGCATAGTGGCTGCTTAGCAAGTGAGCTTCTGTCAAAGGTGGGCCTCGAGGCCGGCGAAGGTGGGGATAGGCGGGTGGCTTGCTATGAAAATTAAATATGTTGATCCCAGGTTGAAGCTTTAACAAGTATCATAACTTAAAATATGACCATATAAGGAATGTGGGCGTGGTTAGCAAATAACCTCCGTTGCTAAGGAAATACAAAAATGTACATTGCCAATTCTTGCAAAACTAACGTCAATCTGTTCGGTGACCTCAGGCGAACAAAACATAAAATGGTTGCTATGGAGATAACACTAACAGAAAAGCCGCCATTTTGAAAAAAAGTCAATTTCTCACATACATCTCATTCCAGCTACACAGTAAGGGGATGGGGGGTGTTACATGCAGAGTTTCATTGTTTTCTCCCTCCTGCCTCTGCATGGGCTGAGCTGCACCTTGGCACCTTGGCTGATTGGAGACACCTGGCAGACATGACGAGCACTCCAATCAGGCTCCAGAGATGGCTACCTGGATGGCATAAAAGCTGAGCAAGATCTCTGGGAAGGAGGGCTCTTCCTATTGCTCTTTACTGAACTGACTAATGTGTAGCTCATTTGCTTTCTGTTGGAGTGTGTGGGAGGTTTGTGGACAGGTAAGACAGGGTACCCTGTACACCTCACGTAGCTTGTCAACTGTTAAACACACTAGGTAAGTTGGTTGGTGCCACCCCTGTAAGTTTTGACCCCAATTATTGGATAAGTAAGATAGACTTTTGTTTTCTTGTTTTTGTTTTAGAGTAGTGATAGCCAGGCTGTGTTTTGTTTTTGTTTTGTTCTTTTCATTCCTTTGGCCCAACCTTGATCCCTACCTTCCCTCCTCCACTTCATATCTAAAAAAAATTTAAACTTAATTGATCTTGAGTTCTTGTGTTACGGAACCATCCAGCCCTAGACACTTGTGGACGTAACAGGGGGGTTAGTGGTGCATAGGGGCTGCTTAGCAGGTGAGCTTGTGGCAAAGGTGGGCGTGGAGGGCAGTGATGGTGCGTAGGGATGGGCGGCGAGGGAGAGGGCAGGTAGCGAGGGTGAGGGCGGGTACTGACTGCGGGTCCTCCAACGCCGCTTGCGGCTTTAATTCTTATTAGGTTTTTACTTCGGCAAATGTCACTGCCAAACTTGGTGCTTGTACCACAAAAGGTTCGGTTATTTGAACAACCAGCTCCGCTATCCAGGGAGTATCACCCCCCACCTCCACGGACATGCATGGTATTAATGTGCTTCTTCTGTCTGTCAAATGAATCTTTCCCTCCATCCCGCATCCACAACTTCCTGCCCAAAGTGCTTCAATAAATCTGTTGATAACTCTGATCTGAGTGCTGGTTTTATAATTGGGTCCCACTGTTTATTCAATTATGCTCACCCTTGCATAAATCCTTTATTCACCTTTCAGCACATCCCCTCAGGGGTCGCCACAGCGAATCAGCTTCACTGATTTACTCATTTGGTTTAGCAGAGAGCTTTACGCTAGAATCCTCTTCCTAACACAAACCTGTATGTTATCCAGCAAAGTCAAACCCAGACCCTCTTAGATACATAGACAGTAGCGTGAAGGTCTTGCTTGACGACTTATTAGGAAACAAACCCTGGTTTCCCTCATCCAGCCAACTGAGTCTAGGTTTGTTTAACTGGCATTTTCAGATGACTTTTCTTGATCTGGAAAAAACGGAGGACTGAAATTGTAAACAGGTAAATGTTTTTGCTTTAAAGGAGCCACACCATGAAAAATCAACTATTTTAAGCTTTTAAGTTTAATATTTTTTGGTATTTCAGTGTAATCCTCTAAAAACTGCGTTCTCAGCAGCATCCCCTCCCATACCGATGAAAATGAGCAGGTTCCCACATGCTTACATCACAAGTTGAGAACCGCCCCCTTCTGGAAGAGTCCGCTCCACCCCAAGGCTAACACAAACACTTTCTCTGCTAAGCTAGCGGTGATCAGCTAGCTTCACGACGCCTCCACCCCTCCACCCCCACGTCGTGCACAGTTGTGCAGACGCCGGCTGTCTGTGTTGTGAGCCAGTTTAGTGATGGTAAAGAGACACTCATTTGACTTAGCGTTCAAACTGTGTAAAATTTTACTTCCAGGTATGAAAAGTGTTCAAAA
>NC_050524.1:32146240-32186917 GCF_002922805.2 Oryzias melastigma | reverse complement strand
ACACTTTCTCTGCTAAGCTAGCGGTGATCAGCTAGCTTCACGAGCCCTCCACCCCCGGGTTGTGCACAGTTGTGCAGACGCCGGCTGTCTGTGTTGTGAGCCAGTTTAGTGACGATAAAGAGACACTCATTCGATTTAGCGTTCAAACTGTGTGAAGTTTTACTTCCAGGTATGAAAAGTGTTCAAAAATAATTAATACATAAATAATTTGTTTTTTTGCGTTCCAAAGGTAATATACAATCATGTAAGGATGCAGTTTACTCAGAAAGGTCTCAGAAAATCATGGTATGGCCCCTTTAAATGAATTTCTACTTGATGCATTTTTTGTTATTTTAACATTTTAAAGGTCAGAAACCTTAAGAAATAGTTGAGAAAGTCAACATAAGATCCATTAAAATCTGGCTATTTATGTTTCTTTTTTGCCGCATACAGTTTTGTATTTACATAAGAGATTTCTATTATTTAAAACAGAAATCTTGTTTTTAGATAATGTATGTCAAATAGTTAGAATTTGGACTTTTATTAGTGTAAAGAGTTAGAAATTCTGTTTTTTTTTCCCCAATAAAAAGATGTGTCATTTCTCTTCTTAAGATGCTCAGCAGCACTGAGGCTGGAACCTAGAATTTGCCCCCGGTGGGTAGTTCAGCTTCACGTCACTTCACACCAGCACATTGTTCAACTTCATCTCATAACAAAAGCTTTTCTGACATCCTTAAATGATTGGCCTCTTATGTCATCGCGGGAACCCCTAACATGAAATTATCAGCCGCACAGAAAAGCGTTTGAAATGCAATTACAGCCGTGAAAAAAAAAGAAAATATTTTCTCCATAAACGCAACGTGACAGAACGTCTGACCTTGATCACCTCCTCTGCAGCACTTTAAACTCAGATAAAAAGAAGATCAAATGCAAGCAGCACAGATCCTCCCCCTGAGATGACAAGTGCTGAATTATAAGACATGGAAACACTTAGAAAATATGCAGTTCCATTCCAAGCCTTTCACCTCAATGAGACCACTTGGCTTGGAAATTAGGGCAACTGCTTTATTCAAGTGGCTTTGATAATGAAAGCCCTAATAAGTAGGCTGTCACTTCACAATTTTTTTTTTCAATTTCTTATATATATAATGTGACACCACTTAAAATCCTCATTTTACTGCTGCATTTAGATAAGAGTCTACACTTTCTAATAAGATAAGTAAACCCTTTTTTGTCCGTCACTGGGGGTAGTTTCACAGTCTGCAATAAGAGCAAAATAACACAAAAAATATGCTAAAATACATCACATATTTTCAGAATTTATGTTTTGTGAGTTTTTCATCAAAATAAAAAAAATGATTATGAGTCATGAAACCTTGACTCATCATTTGTGAACAGAAGAACAAAACTATTGGATTTTAATCACCGATTTTAAGTAGAAAGTGATTTTCCTCAGTTGCTCCAGCAGATGGCGCTACTGCTGCACCACTGAGCCAAGCTCCTGGACTACAGTGTACATGTATGGCTCTGTGGTTTGATATGACGACGCCACACGAGCCTTCACCTCAGAGAAAATAAGTGTTCCAGCATGTTAATACTTTTGGATTCTCTTTAATCTAGCACTTTTAGCGACTTTGTAATTGTGTGCACCAAAGCACGGCGCACACTTATCACATTTAAGCTGCTTAGCATCAAATTTGAACCACAGCAGAAGCATTGCAAGCCCATTTTTGGGGTTGGGTTTGTCTTCATTTGTTCAAAACATAACATTAATATAAAAATGTAGAGACATCTAATTAAAATACAAAAGTAAAGACCTTTCTTGCAAACTGCTTGTTTAGTTTCTGGGTGTTGGGGAGATCAGAGGCAGAATGCTTTTATGGAGGTTAAATTCTCTATTTTTCTCATGATGATATTTGACGTTCTTCAGCTGGCTTTCATTTTGTCATGCACACATATGGAGAGTGCAGCCCTTTTTAACATCTTACATCACAATTTGATTTAAAGTAGAGCTCCTAAAGGAAGTACAATTGCCATTTTAGTTATACATCATGGCATTAATACAACAGAATTTTGATTATAGTCAGAAAATAAAATATAAGAAAATATAAAATATTATAAATATGTATATATAAATATATTAATGTGTCCAGGGTGTATCCTGCCCCCGCCTTTGCCCATCAGTAGCTGGGTTAGGCTCCGACACCCCCACGACCCCGAAAGCGAAAAAGCCGCCAAAAAGATGAATTAATTAATATATATATAATATAAAGAAATATTCTGACTTATATGTCAGAATATTTCTTTGTTTTCTGACAGATCATCATGTCATCAGCATGTCGTTTACACAACAGAATTCTGATTATAATCAAAATGTAAATTAGAAAAAATATATTATATATATATATATAGAGAGAGAGAGAGAAAGAGAGAGAGAGAGGAAGATATAAAAATAAATTCTGACATATAAGTCAGAATATTATTTTGTTTTCTGACAGATAACTCTATTTTGACGTTTCACAGCTTTTCAGTACACGGGTGACCTCTGGCACAAAAGCGCGTAACAGCAGCCTACAATGACATTTTCAACAACCAACTACCTGATGCCTTATTTATTTTGTTCATTTCAGAATAAAATTTCTATGTGATATTGTTGTATGAAAGAAAACTAGTAGCAGCTGGTAATTAGAGAGACTCTGGGCAGTGGAGGAAAACAAGTTTGTGGGAAATGAAAAAATAAATCATACTTCAAACAGTACAGTAACCACAAAAAAAGTACAGGGAAAATAATTATGAATCTACTCGCACAGCATGATTAAAAAGTCTGGGTGACATGTTAATAAACTACCATATTATTTGTTAATACTTGTTTTTATTTTCTCCCCCAGATATGAAACCAAAGGTGTCCATGGCTGCACAGATGTTTACAGCTTCCCGTTGTGAGTAGAGCCAGACAAATATGTTGTCCAGGAAAAAAAAAAAAAAAAATTACACAAAGGTATAAAAGTCATTTCTCACATTGTCCTTGTTCCATATCATACAGAGGAGTAGAATACATAGTAATGAATCTCTAGAGTGGGGGTGTGATTCAACTCCCTCTATTTTATGCTGCTTTGTCGCCTACATTCCTCGGTAATGAGTGAAACTTCAAGTTTTACATGACGTTGTTATAACAATGCGATACGTGGGAAGTGTAATATTATGTTGGTATTTCTGACCTTTTTATAAAAGAAGAAAAAATAATAATAAGTAAATAGAACAACTCAGCTATTAGATACCTCAACTTGGTTGAACAATCAATTGGAACTTGGTTTGTTAGTGTAAATTATTTAGTCATCTTCTTAGCCGCAGGAGAATCACTATAGTGTGAATGTTTACTAAGTATTCACACAATAATGATAAATATAAGAAAGTGTATTTTGGAAAAAAAAAATCACATTCAAATCTGAAAAAAAGTTTTCTATTTTTAGGGGTGTAACCATTCATTTTAACAATGATTGACCTCATATCATAACTTGTGGTCGACAATATGATTCAAAGTGTTCATTATGACTGACCTCAAGGGGGTCCAGGACATCCTTTACCAAAACTTCAACCAGTGTGACTATAAATACCTGGTACTGAACAGTGCAGGTGAAGTTTTCCAGATTTCTTGCATTTCTTCCAAGATAATCAAGTGTAAATTCAAAATGTGTACAAACAAGCAAGTAAGCAAGAGTAAATGACAAATATATTCACATTTTAACTTCCCAAAGTTTAGCCTGTTGTGTTTCCACATCAAAATGGAAATGTCCACACATTGGACTGCATGGATTGATCATTTTTTTGCGTTGTTGTTTTTAAGTTTTAGTAAAATAAACCTACCTAATCTAAATAGTAAATTACCAAATCAACGAGTTTCATACATTTTATATTTCAATAATTTTATGAGATCAATTAACAACTTGTTCCAAACATATCAATCTGGTTGGATCGTAAGAATAGAAATTGATAAATTGATTAAGCAAATTTGCCATCACACCTTATTTTTAACCATCCTGTTTAAATTACCTTTCAACATATACAAAAAAATCAATTTTCAACTTGTGCTTTCAGGTGTAAGACCAAGGATAATGACAAAAAATACTAGCCTTTGCCAGAAAAAATTGTTGTGGTATTGTGTATTTTATTTTGTATTACATTTCTTTCTTATTTTTGTCAAATATCTCTTACGCATGTACAGTTTCTTATTGTTATCGCTGTTAGTATTTCATTTTTATATTATTCTATTTTTGCTTTATTCTTTTTTTTCTAATTACTCTTTTTACTTATTGCCCTGTGGGTCGGTGCTGGTGGACCACCCACAGTGTAACTATTGCTGACAGTTACAATAAAGTCTTTTGAACCTTTGAATCTGAGGTTTTGTCCGAATCCCCCCCTAATCACTATATAGTGCATTCGCCATTTTCTAGTGCTGTCCAAATCTACTAATTCCGAAATCGAGTGCACTCGAAATTTCCCAGAAGTCTTTGCAAAAAACTAGCATACATTGATGGTCTCTAGATTAGCGGATATAGACCACAATGCATTGCAGTCGAACAAATTCGAACAAAAAAACGTGTTTAAATGTAACATTTGAATAAACCATCCATATTTTCACCATCAGAACACAGTGGAGTCATTAATAAACGTTGTGAAATGTTTGTTTTTATTAAATTTTCACTTCGTGATTTTCTCTTCGTCATATCTGGTGTTTAGAAAAATGAAAGTAAAGTAGTGAGCATCGTGTCCAAATTATCTTTAAAGTCCAAGACAGTGTATAGTCCTGTTCTATTTTTTTAGGAGTTAGGGGGGGAATTCGGACAAAGCCTTAGCCTATGGTGCAAAGCGGCTATTCATTTGTTTACCACCCACAACAAAGATTTAACCCAGTTTCTTGACTTAAATCAAAAGAAATACCTCCCCAATGGACACTGACAAGAACTATGTACCGGAGGGAGTGATTGCAATCACTGATGCAAAAGTCTGGAAGACAAAAAAAATAAAAATAAAATATAAATTTGGAGCTTGTTTGTTGTCTGTTTAAAAACAGAGACTAAAAGTGTCCTTGGTGCGCAGGAATGGGGTTCACAGATTCTACTGATGTCAGCTATTGATATGCACAGCAGTAGGTCTTTTTTTGGCTTTTATTTTTTATGTCCTCCCACACCAGAGACTTCAACTTCTGCTTTTAAAATGAACCGCCCTCGTCAATCAATGAGTTAATTAACATATTCTAGACTTGCTCCAGGGAGTGTTGACGAAATTTAACACCAATCTTTAGCTGCAGACTGCTACCCTGTGAAATGAAGACAGCTCCCAAGGTCGTACTAATCAGGCATCTGATTAAAATTATACTCAGCCTAAAGGGCTCCGAAGAGGCAATGTTGTAGACCATCCACTATCAATGAACACTTAAAGAGAAAAAAGATGCTGCTTTCATACCTTTGTGTACTTGTCATGTTTGTCTAACCAAAGCGGCTCTGGAGTACACGATTCTCAAAAAAAAAAAAAAAAAACTGCCATGGAGAAAATCGTTTTTTTTTTTTTTTGTACCAGAATACATGCAGCCTCAGTCGCACTCAGAGGGGGATTGAAGAACTTTGTACATCACACTTTGTTTGCAGGAGAGAAGCCAAGGGAGTAACTTAGAAATCATGCTTTGAAGTGCTTCACAGCCTCCTCTGGAGCGCGCGCCACGCTGCCCTCTGTCAAAATGAATTGCTCCTTTTGTTCTTAATAACATCACTGAAGATTTATTTCTCATCCCAGTGTTCTCTTTTTCTTCCATCCTCTTGCTCGCCATTCCAGTGTCACTAATGCTTATGCATCAGGAGGGAATCTTTGCATCATCTGATGCTAAGAATAACATTCCACAGGGAAACATGTATTTGGGAAAATAAAGGTGTAGGACTGAAAACAATAGTATTTAAACCACCAAGTGAACTATAGGTGAAGCTCAGTGAGGAGGAAATTTGGTCATATACTCATTAAAGGCAAATTATTATTTGTTTGGAATTATTATGAATGCATTTTGATATCCTGTCAGATATGTATGCAAATTCAAAAGGGCATTAATAAAAAAATACCTTTAAAAAAAATAAAATTAACAGGTGCTCTTATATTTGTTTTGATAGAAATCCCTAAAATGAACAATCTGTATTTAAACATCACTTTATAATGTCATTAGGTTACAGCAGTGCCTTATAATAACAAAAGAAATAAAAGATAAAAAAAATCAAATTTAAGACTAAGAATTAAACATGAAACCATAAAATTGCAAAAGAGTAACAAAATACATAAAAGACAGATAGAAAACTAGATAAAACTCGTAAAAAATGATGTCATGCACAGTGTATGATACACTTCTGAATATTAAAAGTCATTAAAAGTTACCTACATGAAAAAGCTTAGTTCTTTCGATCAATTCAAAGAAAAAAACAGTCCACTTCATTTCATCCAACTATCAATCTGCCCATGTGTTAATTCCTCATCTGTATCATAGACAAAGATGAATCTCATTTTCTACATTTTTTATATCAGAAAGTTCCTGTAGGTTGTTCATTTTCCTAGAAATCTTGCAGTGGAAATTTCACTTCCTCTAGTTTAAATGTACATTATATATTAAATCCCTGCTGTTGCAAAAAAAGAGCCAATTTATCAGTGAAACAGATGTGCTGTTTGTCAAGTTTGACTAAAGAGAGTTAAAAAGTTGTTTTTTTCTCAAATAAGGTAAAATTGTTTTTGAGAGTTTTTGCAAACTGTTCCATAATGCATCGGGGGTTGGACAATGGTATAGTGGCTATCACCTTTACCTCATATCAATAAGCTTTGGTTCAAATCCTGGTTGGGACCAGTGTGTGTGGAGTTTGCAAGTTCATTGCTTGCATGCATAGGTTTGTTCCCAGTCCAAAACTGTGCTTTGTAGATATATGGATGACTCTTCATCGTGCCTAGAAATGAATTTGTGTGTGTGATTGTGTGGCTTGTCCAAGCAAAGGAGTATCGTGGCTTCAGTTGCTGGGATTCCACAGGCTTGGAAAGACATCTGAAGAAAACTTTGGAAACAAAAAAGGAGAAGCAAGAAGAAAGTTCAATAACAAGCTATAAATGCTTGTTTTTGTTCGGCTATGGGAAATTCTATTTTCATTTACTATGTCCTGAAACAGAATTCATATCTTCAGAGTGCTCTTTGACCAGACTCTGAAGTTCCACCTATTCTTTGCTGCAGGCGATGAATGCACTTTGAGCGAGGAAAGACTACAGAGGCAGTTAAATGTCAATGCGTGTCAATCTCAAGTCTCTGTCCTGTAAACTATTAAAACCCGAACCAGACCGAGACCCTGCGCCTTTGAACCAGTGACTAATGTTTTGTAAAACTTTCATGGTTAAAAACAGATTTTCTCAGCATGTTCTGCTTTCCTCACAGAAAAATAAGGAAATGTAATGTCAAAATTATGTCAATTACATCTGATGTTTCTTTCTTTTTCATTTTTGTTATTGCATTATGGTTTAATCAAAAAAAAAATCTAAAGCCTTTAATATCTTTGCAAAGGCGAAGTGATATAAATTACTTTATTGTATTATTGCAAAGTTTCTTTAAGACAGAACTAATTTAGATGTTTTATATTTTTTTACTACTCAACGAAAGAAAAAAGGCATTCAGGGAAACTATCATATTTTAAACTTAATATTCAAGATTCAAATTATTAACCCCTTATTGACTATTATTGTAATATAGATCAAAGCACTTTGATGTCAAGACTACCTTAATTTTTTTTTCATAGCTTCAAATAAATTCAGGTATCAGGGGGTTAAAGAGAATTTCATTCAACACACAAAATATATATATAAAGAAGAGGGCAAAACCGTCCACTGATTACTACCTGGTAGTGAGTTGGATTCGATGGCGGGAAAGGAGGCCAGAAAGACTTGGCAGACCTAAATGTACTAAGGTCTGCTGGGAACATCCCTCCATCAGGGAAGTCTTTAGCTCTTACATTCGGGAGAGCTTCAAACAGCTATTGAGGGAGGCTGGTGACATTGAGTCTGAGTGGACCATGTTCTCCACCTCCATTGTCTTTGCTGCTTTTCGGGGCTTTCATCGCATGGTCTCTCGTACCTGTCGTGGTGGACAGCAGAAGTAAGGGATGCCGTCAAGCTGAAAAACAAGTCCCACCAAGCCTTGCTGACTTGTGGGACTCTAGAGGCAGCTGGCAGGTACCACTAGTCTAGATGAGCTTTAGCCTGGACTGTTGCAGAGGCAAAAACTCTGACTTGGGAGAAATTTGGTGAGGCCGTGGAGAAGGACTATCGGTTGGTCTCGAAGGGGTTCCTGGAAACCATCCGGCGCCTCAGGAAGGGAAAGCAGTTTTCTGCCGGCACTGTTTTCAGTGCAGGTAGGGAGATGTTGACTTTGACTAGAGACATTGTAGGCTGTAGGAGGATCTCCTCAATCCTGCCGACATGCCTTCCCTTCAGGAAGCAGCAGCTGAGGACTCTGAGGGGGAGTTGTCCATCACCCAAGCTGAGGTCACTGAGGTAGTCGATAAACTCCTCGGTGGCAAGGCACTGGGAGTTGATGAGGTCCGTCCTGAGTACTTCAAGTCTCTGGATGCCATGGGAGTGTCTTAGCTGACATGTCTTGGCAGCATTGCGTGGCAGTTGGGAACTGTGTCACTAGACTGACAGACAGTCCAGGTGGTTCCCCTTTTCAAACAGGGGGACTGGAGTGGATGTTCTAACCTCAGAGGAATCACACTCCTCACCCTCCCTGAAAAGTCTATGCCAGGGTACTGAAGAAGACAGTTTGCCTGTTAGTTGAACCTCAGATCCAAAAACAACAGAGCAGTTTTCATCCTGATTGTGGAACAGTTGACCAGCTTTACACCCTCTTTAGAGTGCTGGAGGGTTCATGGGAGTTCGCTCATCCAGTCCATATCTGTTTTGTGGATTTGGAGAAGGAGTTTGACCGCATCCCCTGTGGTGTCCTGCGGAGGGTGCTCTGGGAGTATGGGGTCCGAGGCTGAGGGCTGTCCGGTCTCTGTAGGACTTGAGGAGCTTGGTTCGCATAGTAGTAAGTCAGATCTGCTCCCGGTGCATGTTGGACTCCAGGAGGGCTGCCATTTATCACCGGCTCTTGGCAGATGATGCTGTCCTATTGACGTCATAGAGCCATGACCCCCAGCATGTATTGGAGCGGTTTGCACCCGAGTGTGAAGCAGCTAAGTTGAGGGTCAGCACCGCTAAGTCTGAGACCACGGTTCTTGACTGGAGAAAGGTTGTTTGTTCTCTCTGGGTGGGTGGAGGGCTCCTGCCTCAGGTGGAGGACTTTAAATATTTGCCTCACTAGTGATAGATAGGGTGAGAAACTCGGTCACCCGGAGAAAGCTTGGAGTAGAGCCACTTCTCCTCCAAATTGAAAGGAGCCGGTTATAAGGTGGTTCAGGCATCTGGTCCGGATGGCTCCTGGATACCTCCCTGAGGAGGTGTTCCCCAGCATGTCCTACTGGGTGGAGACCCTGGGGAAGACCCAAGACATGCTGGAGAGACTACGCTTCTTGGCTGGCCTGGGAACGTCTCGGAGTCCCCCCAGAGGAGCTGAAGGACGGGTCCAGGGGGTGGGACATTGGTCCACCTTGCTTAGCCCTTGTGCTGTCCTAGGTATGTTGACATTGACAGTAGGGTCATCTGGACTCCACATGACGGTGCGCTGAACTTTATTTGTTCAATGATTTTTTATCTTCGCTGGTGTCCATGGCAGACATGAAATCCTGTCCATCTTCATCCACATTTGTCATGGGATGGATAACATGTCAATGTGTGGCTTGGGTCATCTGGACCCCATAAGAGAGCACAAGGGCTGAACTGCTGACCCTTGGTCTATATCCATCTATTTTTTTCACTTGTTATGCCTGGGCATTTTTACTGTGTACATAAAGTGAGTTAAAATAAAATGAAATGAACTGAAATGCTTCATCTACATCAGTGGTACCAAACCCCTGGGCCATGGAACAGTACTTTGTGGTATCGGGCCGCACAGAAAAAAAATATTTTATATACATTTATCTGTATATATTTTAATAATTTATACCCTGATTCTTTTTTCAAAACTACTGGATTCTCTCCACCATACTCCACTCACTCTTACGTGTCCACTACTTTCTTAAAGCTTTTTTTTTTTCCAGTCACACCTTAAAAATCAGACGAGGCTAAAGTTTGCAAGCTGAGTTTATTGCTTCCCCTTACTATGACAGTTATGGGTCACATCTTAATGTTTCCAACACATTATCTAGTGTACAAATAAAGGTTAAACCAGTTGAAGATATTTTACAGAGAATGAAGATAAACTTTATCCTCAAAAGTTAAAGGAAATTGAAGAGAAAAAAAAAGGAATCGGATGGTTACTCAACCTCACAACTGTCCATCAAAATGTTAACTGACATTAAACTGATCTGAAATAGGTGGGGGGCTACTGATTTACCAAACACACTTCAAAAGTCTGTGGTATGATGATAAAGTCTGGCTCTAATTGGCTTTAGAAAACTAATGACAATTAAACTATGTCACACCTAAAAGATGTTGTGTACGTGTAACAACATGCTTACTGAGTTTCATAGTCATGTTATCAAGAAAGTATAAAAAATGGGAACGCTCTGGGCTGTGTCATAAAAATGCCAACTCTGAAAGACTTGTTGGAGAAAAAAAACAAACAAAAAACAGTAATGCCATGTATTGCCACAGGCTTTCACAAAATCCTAGCTTTATAAATCTTTAAAACCTTTTGTTGTTTTTCCGATTTTGCTGAAAAGGTTATTCACATAACTTCTGAAACTATAACAGGAGGTATTGCAAATATATTGGTGCGGTGATACATTGTTTAGTTTTATATTACTTAAATAAAAACAACACACAATTAATTGCTACAAATTATCAACCAAGAGAGAAACCATCTGTTTCTTAATTAAAAATTATTAACTAACATATTTATCATTTGTTGGCAGGGTAAGCTTTCCTGATTAATGGCATCACCATAAAATATCCGTACTTGCAATTATGTTAGAGCATTTATCCCTCTCTTTCCTGATGTTACATAAAAGATTATGGGTGTCAGAGTTTTAGCTTGAAGTGTTCAGGGTCAATCTTGGAACAAATCACTGTCACGTATTAATTATTTAAGTGTAAGACCTTGATTACCATTTTATAAAGGCTGTTTTTTCTCCCTTTTTTTATTAATAAGATTGCAGTTGCCCTAGATGTGCATGCACATAACAAGCAAGACCCAAGAAAATCATAAGAACTTGACTGCAGGGAAATATCCCACTTAGAAAGTGTTTAATCCACCGCAGGAGTGCCGTAGGGACGTCGCTTGTAATTGCGCACTAGTAATCATTTGTCATTTTACACTGCATGAAGATACATGTTTTTTCTGTATTGGTAGGACTATATGATATAAATATTATATGCTTATCTTAAGTAGAATTTTTTAAGGGGAAAAATTGTTGGCGTCAGGAAAGATAAGTGACCTTTGCGCATGTCAAAATCAGACATAAAAATCTCAATCAATAGTTTTTTTTTATTAGTGACAAATGGACACAGAAAGTCTTAAGATGAGACTTTGCACTTTCTACAGCTTATATATGTAAGTAAGAAATAATCCCTGCACAAAAATATCATGACGAAGAATTCCCTTAGACTTCTTTTTTTTTTTTTTCATTTTTATACTCCCTTCAGGGGTCCATCCCTCTAATCCTGAACCAGTTGTAGTCCCATTTGGAGTCCTAGGGATGCTGGAGCCTATCAAGCTTCTGAAGAGCAAAGCACACTCGGGACACGTCGCCAGTCCATTGCAGGTCTTGCCACAGCCAATTATCCAACTGTATCCTCTTGTATCATCTTCATTATCTCCTTCACTATGTCCATTAATCTCTCTTTTGGTCCAAACCAATGTTGTAACTAGTTGTATTATGTACATTCTTTACAAAAATTGCATTTTAACTAATTTATTTGTTTAATTACTACAAACCTAAGTCAAACATATAAACACATATTTACAAAATTCTCATAAACAAACAACAAAAAAGTGTTTTTGATAAAATATCTTCCATCATAAATTTGAATGTAAAAAAATATAAATCCACAAGGAAACAAGTAAAAAAAAATAAAATGAATGATCTCACTAAAATGTGCATGCGATTTCCACCCTGAATCCCGATTTCATGGGTAGAAATTTTATCTCTTCCCTTGTAGGCTGCCCCAACATTTTCTCTATTCCTTCCCTTGCTGGTGACTCCATCCATTCCCTAAAGAATAATCCAACACATAATTATAAACAGTATTTATACAAGCAAAAAACCCTATTTGTGTTAGAGCAATAGATTTTTTAAACCAATGCAGACCTGACACACATTAGTATTTTAATTGTCATTTAGATTTTTTTTCTCTACATACCTTTGTGGCAATGCTACAATATGTCGAAACCATCTTAATCTGATATGTACACATCATCTCCAAAATATCTAACATGTTTGTTCCTCTCATGTAATCTTCCTAGATCATATCCTTTCGCGACACTCCCAAATAGAAACCCTTCTACCTCCAGAAGAGTTTAAAAAATGACTTCTTAAAGATCTCCTCGATTGCTTTAATTGTCACTCATTTTGTTCTGCAAACCTGCTGTCCGTTGACAACGACGACTTTTAACATGTTTCACAATTAACATAAACAGATTGACAGTTAGATTATCTGGTGTCTTCCCTGCACACTTCGTTCCTCTCATGAATTTAGTCTAGTTTGGCTCAGCCGGAATAAATCTCTGATCAAAGTTTAGCTTAATTGCTTGAAAATAAGTTAATTGCAATCCATCAGGAAGAATATTATTGTTTTTATTATCAACCAGCATCCTAATTATTACGCATATAGCATTCTGATAGCTACAAATGTAGATAAATTGAGTTAAAGGGCCTTTTTACTTCATGTAAACTACCTGACTGTTTTTGTTCCAATCATTCGAACAAAATGGCCGCCTTAATGTGTGTCATGTAGACGGGGGATGACCGTGCAGCAATTGTGTTTGACACTGTATAAGTTTAATGCTGTGCCTACACGGTAAAATGCCTGTGGGATCCAGTATGGTTTACAGCAGAGCAGTTGGCCGGGGTCACCAAAGGGAGCTTTTAGCACATGCAGGTTGAGCTTAATGGACTGGAGTTCCTTTTCAAACAAAGGACAAACGTGGAAGAGCCAGGCTAAAGTCTGGCTTAGTGGCCTCGACTGAAAAAATAGCAGTGTCAAAAAGGCTGAGAGCGCAGGAGGTGGAGTGACTTTAGTGCAAAAGGTTATAATAGGAAAAAAGTTAAGTAAATAGCAGAAGCCCCATCTTGCAAACTGTCTTTTTGCCCTTTCTGCCCATCTTACTCTCATCTTTTTCTTCACTGTTTCTCCTCATCCTTTAATGTGCACCACTTTTTTCTCATCTCCTTTCCTCTTGCAAAACAAATACGGCCTATTTTTGTCGACAGCACATCTCTGAGCAAGCACAGAAGCAATAAACAGAACTGATATATCAGACGACGAGACAGACAGACAAGGCGTTATCCCATAAAACCAGGGCTTGAATGATAGACCTAAAACAGACTATAAACCACAGAACAAAGCCACATTTATAAAATCCCATAAGAGACTCAGTCAAAGTGAAAGTCAGAACATGATGAAACTCGAAGCAATCTGACCCCCAGTGAGTGAAAAGGTAAGAGCTTTGCGATGTCTGGTTAGTGGTAATGTAAACATTTTGTAATCTGGTAGGAGGAAAAAAATAAAAGTGCCTTTTATTCATGGGAGTAAATCTGTTTTGTCGTGTTTTTGGGCCGGACTTGTTAAAAGCTATCTTAAAATCAGCAATACACAGCTTTTCACCTGCAGGCATGAAACCTGTTATTCCTGCTCCATTCCCCATGGGCCGGTAAAGTTCACCATTCAACACTTGCCGCTCATCCTGATGAGCTGTCTTAAGTTGAAATGACATTTAGCCCCAGGCTGTGGTTGCTGGTAAACATGAAGCCACTGCAGGTGATGAAGTCGGTAAAATGTAAAACAGGAAATCCTGCCTTTTTCTTTTTGCTTTTAGCTAAAATCCATTTTTATTTTTTACATTTTTTTTTATTTCACTTGAATCTTCAAAAGAAAATCTAAAGCATTGTTTAGGGAAATGAAGCAGGCGTATGGGAGAAAAGAATCTAAAATAGAAAGTACTGTTGCCATGACAGAAGCTACATAATTTTGAAGGTTACAATTGACGGCGCGGCGCCTTTTCTTTTGAAGTGTACTAAGGTTTTTATCAAAGATTTCTTGAGGCTTTGGGAAATGGTAGGGGTTAATGCGGATAAAACTGTTCTTTGTACATGGATGCTTTTCTCTCCTGTGCTCAGATACTGTAATAAGGGACGCAGCGGAAAACGGGAAGCTTGTTTGTCGAGCGGATGAACGGCGGTGGGGGAGGGTGGCTGTTTCTGTGAGTGTGTGTGGGAAAGGTGGGGGGAGGTGCCAAAAGTCAAAACCGACTTAAAGTGATGATCCAGTGGACTGACCTGGTCCAGTCTAACTTCCGTCTCCACTTGAACAATCCGGCTATCGCTTTAGTTTCCTAATGAGTTCTTTTTTGGCCTTGTGGGAATTTTGACAGGCAATCTACCATTCTTGCTGCCTTTTGTTGTTCTTTTTTTAAATCGTACATCTGAGCGATTATACTCGTTAGCTTCTTCTGTTTACCTTTACTTTACTTAAAAAAAAAAGCCTCCATACATTAAGTATTTTTGAAATAACCCTCATTACTACCAGCCTCTCTCCGACCTCTGGGCTTTGATAAGCAGCATATGGCAGACTTTTTTTTCCCTATAATTATGAGTTGATGAGGAAGAAAACATCATTTAAAAAATGTTTATTATTTTGCATTAATTCTGCATTAACATAAAATAATCTCAGAGGAAAAATATACCTTTTATATTTATAAATCTGAGTTTGGACACTATTTCTAATTACATAAATGATATAATGCGAGGTTCACACTGGATGCGAAGTGCGTGCGACATCCGCTCTCTCATGCAATCCACACCAGATGCGCATTTTTCCGCTACAGAAATAAGGCTCTTCTGCTTCTGCTGGAGCTTTTTTTTTGTTTGTTTTTGCAGTCATGGGTAAATTAATAACCTAAAAATACTACCACATTTTTCTCCTAAGAAAAAGCAAGTAGTGAAGACCTGGTCCCACTGGCTTTTACTGCCAGATCATACAGACGCTGTTAGCAGAGGACTGGCAGTGCAACGGCCAAGATGTGGCATCTGAATAGACGCGCATACACTCGGAAAGAATTTTTGAACTGTATAAAAATTTAGACCGCAGGTGACCACGTGTGGTACCAGTGGTACAGCAGTGCAATGGCTGTGGAAAAGCAGTGCAACAGCAGTTTCAGTGCGAGATCGGGCCGTGGAGTGAATGCCGCCACACGTGCTGGAACACAGAAATTCTGCATTCGTGCACGACTGTATGCGTTTGTACCACTGCTTACAGTGTCTTTTTAGCAGCTGGGAGGACACTCTAACACGTGATTAAGCAGTGCTCTGGCAGTGGAGCGGCAGTGGAATGGACTCCAGCATCTGCATCACTGCTATTCCGCGAACATGCATGAAGTTAGCGCGTCTAAGCGCGTGTGGCAGATTTTGCTAATTTTTTACCTGTGATATGGCCGTCAAATCCTGTGGGACCGGGCCTTTAGACTTGTTAAACTACACTTCTTTAATTTATCTGTTGTTAAGACACACAGAGAGATGTGTGTGTGTGTGTAGTTGTCTGTTTTTTGTATATTTGTGTTTTTTTTCATATCTACTGTCTGTTAGACACAAAAACATGATTGCATTTGTCAATTTTGGTGTTTTATGGTAAAAAATTGGTTATATTTTTAAAATAAGTGTTCTGCGGAGGACCGTGGCGCCCAGCGCCTGGTGTGAAGCACACCATAGGTTGACGAGAATGCCGAATGGAAGCGACTGCCGTTCAACAGCGCTTCGCCGTCCAATGTGAAGCAAACATAAGATGTAGTCAAACTAATATTCCCTATCCCCGCCTATGAACTGAAAGCAGCTCCTTGACTTGAGGTCACAGGAAGTCACAAAAGGGGCTGTTAAATGTCACAGACAGAAACACACCATGAGGTCAGAGGAGTCTTTGAAAAGAGGTATAAAGCAAGATTTATCTCTCACCATTCATCTATTTTTAAATGGATAGTTCAGTCTGCCTGGGAATAATGTGATTTTCTAGGATTACCCGAGTCCTTTTCTTCCACCTGCCAGTCCGTCTAGTCTTCAGTGGGGGAGCAGATTTAAGCACTTCCGCTGAAGTGCTCAGCTTATGGTCCACACACATGAGGAGGGATTGAACTTTTCTACAACTCCATTTGTTTTACAAAGGAGGCTAAAGTTGATGTTTTTTTTATGAATAAATGTTGTAATTTTAAAAAAAATATTGCAACATAATCCCAATCCATCATCTTGTTAAAAAAGAGACATTCTAAAGAAACATTTGCTGCAAAGTTTTAATAATAAAATGTATTTTGTTTGATATCAATTATTTGTAATCCATATTTCATAAATGTGTTAGTGGGTGTTTTATTTCCTTTATTTTTGGATTTAGGACAGGCAAAGATCCATCAATCCAGTCTAATCATCCTTCTATTTATTTATATTATTGCCCTCTGAGTCTTCTTTGAAAGTCTCCTTTACCTCCCATAGAGTGCACATAGATGATCTCTTGTAACCTTGTAAACGACTTCTTCTGAGTTTGCAGTTTGTTTTAAACCAGCAGAGGACACGAGTCAATGAACAAGTCCTGACTGCTGAACTGTAAAGTCCTCGATGACTCCAGCGGGGAACGCAATGGAAAAGGATGAGCACAGCTGGATGTTTTAACAGCTTGAAGGTGGTAGAAATCAACCTAACTTACCTTCCAGTCACTTTTTATCTTTGTAAAATGTTCCCAGTCGACTTTTAACCCTGTAACACCTGAGGCGTCGCCAGCAACGCAAAAATCTTTAACCTGCAGTAACTTTCAAGTTGTTAACACAATACATGTAATTCCAGCAGAGTTTGAAGGAAAAAAGCGGGTTTGAATATTTGCGACGTCCAAGATCGCTGATCCCCCTCCTCCCTTTTTTCCCCTTATTTTTAAGTCCAAACAAAAGACTGTACAGCAGCCCAGCTTGAGGAGTGTCACTCTGTGCCTTAAAATCAGGAGCCTGCACTTCCTCCTTTTTTAAATAATAATCACTTTCTGCAGATGATTATTATTAGGGCTGTGGATCATTGCTTAGGTGGTGATCCGATTCGATCCACAAATCAAGCCTTAACGATTCACGAATCCAACCACGATTCTTACTTTTTAATATAATGTTGCTATGTGTATGTCTATTTACTTTATGTATGAAGATTTAAATTATTTGTATGAAATCATCATCATTTATACCTTTAGTTAGGACAGGAGATCAGAATCAACAAATCTGATAAAAACACAAATATTTAAATATTAAGAAATGCTGTTTGTCATCTTAAGCAAGTTTTTTTTTCTTTTTGTCAACCTTCTGGTCAAGTTCAGCAGTAACGTAAAAAGCATTTAAAAATCAATGTTGTTTTTGATCATTTAACTACAAAACCGGAAAATGTTCTCCTGTTTTTCCATCCTCAAAGTTCTTCTACATTTTAGCTCTAAGCTTTACATACTGGTACAGAGCCCGTATGAAAAAGTCATTTTTTTCTGCGGCAGAATGAGCTGATTCAAGTTGATCACATCCGCCCTTCAGCTGTACAGTGAAGCATATCAGCGTGAGGCTGCGTTTCTCCGCTTCAGAATCCGCTGAAGTTACATTACGTTAAACTGTTGAAGACTTGTGTATACACAAAAGAATGTGTGTGTTAA
Organism: Oryzias melastigma; assembly: GCF_002922805.2. Lineage (NCBI taxonomy): Eukaryota > Metazoa > Chordata > Actinopteri > Beloniformes > Adrianichthyidae > Oryzias > Oryzias melastigma. Next base: position 32,168,959 of record NC_050524.1, on the reverse strand, counting down.
AGTTAATTCGTTTTTTCAGAAGTTATGTAAGTGAACGCAACTTCAGTCTCTGGTTTTGAATGGAAAAACAGCTCTTGTTAGTTTTACTTTGAAATCCGGAAGCTTCACGACACAAAGTTTCGTTCACTTCCAGTAACAGTAGCTACTCTTTCGGTTTTGTTGTAGTTCATAAACTTAAAATCCAACATTATTCTGCATTTCAGAGCAAAAAGTACATCGTCCCCAGATAATATTTTACTACACTCTTCTATATTTATAAAGATCGCGAATCAGCGATCTTGGACATGGCGAATATTCATACTCAAATTTTCGGGAGCAGATCGCGAGTATTTGAGCACCCGGATACTCGTTACCGCCCAAATAATTATCCTCCTCGATTATCTTGTTATCAGCATGTGAAGATTTTTTTTGACTGCATCTGAGTCAGCTGATGCCATTTCTCCATGCAGGGGAGAGAGAGAGAGAGGAGGAGGGCGCTCCACTCACGGAGGGGCGGGGAACATTGTCCACGCTCCGCTGGGGGCTCCGCTGGGGGCTCCGCTGTGTGGAGATACACCTCAGAAGTGCAGCACCTCCTTCGGATGCAGAAATTTCATACAAGCATCTTAAGTTGTTTGTGTGATGAACCGGAAGAGTCACGTGACTGAGACAAAATTTGCGAAAACGTGAAACCACGAAAAAAAAAACATGAATAAGTGGGCAAAAAGATATACAGTATGTGCTCCTTTGCTAGCTTACGGCCCCCAAACCTAAAAGTACTGGTGAACAGAAAATTGTCTGGCATATCCCGGCCACAGCAAATCAGCTTTCACTGATTTGGACAGGTGGTTTGGGAGACATTTTTACACCAGACGCGCTTCCTGACACAACCCTGTATTTTATCTGTGCGGGGACGGCACAGGGAGACCCAGACTTGTGGCTACATAGTAATGTAGTGGCATAAAGGGTCTTGCCAAGGGATCCACACACTGGATTAGGGTTTATTACACCCTCTGGAAGGAGAGCCTTGATTTCCTGCTCACACAACCAACTGGAGCCAGATACCAGCTCAGACGAGGAAAACATGGATCTAGTGGTCTATCATTGGAACGGAATCTAGAAGCTTGTGCCTGGGACATATTTTCTGTCACAAAAATCTCCTTTTTCATCTCCCTGATATAAATAAATACTCAGAAATGCAATTTTAAGCTTTATTTTCTTAATATATGCTCTCCCTCGTCAGAAAAATCCCACAATAACATGTTAAAAACACAATTTTCATTGGAGTGACTCTTTAAGAAGAGACAGCAGTCTAATTGCTCGGGTTAATTGGGTTTCTTGAGGTGTTTCTGTAATAATGTATTGATCTTCATTTAAATGCCTGAAAAGTTTCACCATAAAACTTTAGCATTTTGCATTAATTGATTTGATATTTCAGACTGAAAGCAGCACTTGCATTAACCTTTTAAGATTTGTTGTTTCTTCTGAAGGTTTATTTATTTTTTCCAATTCATTTCATCATAATCATTACGCTCCACTTTTTTTTATTGCTTTTCTTGTGTGTTATACTTTTGTTTTTTACTCCACAACCAAAAGTTCTCTCACCTTTGCAGAGAAAAAGAAAAGTCAAACGGAACAACATCGTCTTGTTCCGACTTTCAACTGCAGTTTATAAAAAGACGAAAGCAAAAACTTTGAATTCACGTCAAAGCAGAAAAACAATTTGTCCTATTTGACAGGAGCTGTCTTTTTCTCAAGGGGAGGCATCTTTGTGATCTGAGAAGTGAACCTTGCAGACAATGGGAGACTATTGCCCTCGCCTTCTGCTGATGGAGCTAATTGAAGACAACAAGCTGCACTCCTGTCAGCAACCACCCACCACTACCTCCAGTGCTGCTAATGATGCACGTGTGTGACCACTGTATCAGAACCGGGCCCTTCCTGCATCACTTCATGTGTGTCTCGTTTTTTGGGAGGTTTTTTTTTACGGTACAACGGCAAAACAAGGTTAAGAAAGGAGGTGCAGAGCCTCACACTTTCAGGTTAATCAGGTCGAGTATCTCGAGGAGAATCGGTTCTAGATTGACTGTTTATAGAGTGAAGAGCAGGATCCTAAACATCACAAAAACACAACTCACACATTTTTTCATATTTTCAAATGTTTAATTGTCCTGCTATGCTGAGCAGAACACGACTCCATTAGCCTGAAAGTTGATAAAAGAAATTCCTCTTCGTTTCCTGTGATCTTGGCAACTGAGAGGGAGAATAAGCCGCTCTATTTTTGATAAAAATCTCGACACACACACACACACCCACAATGAGACTCACATATGCTCAAAATGTCAGAGGGGCAATGAGCTACTTATTAGAGAAAATACTCCAGAGACAAGCCCTCCTTTAATTAATTTTGCACATGCCAGTGACATGGAGAGGAGGGGGGATGTGGTCAACTCAGTCTCCATGGAGACATCTTCAATCCAGGTGGGGGTGGATATCCTTCTTCAATGCCTTTATTATATGTGAAAAAACAAAGAAATGCTTTAAAAGTATAAGGCTATGGCTCAGTGAAATTAGCTCTGCAAGAAAATGATGTCTATTAATGAGCAATCAGCTTTGAATCTTTTTTGGTCCGAACTGAAAGCACACGACCCTGAGCTGAACCACTTCAAGAGCCCCACGTATGACTAACAAATCTCTGTAGCCCTCATTAGGATTGCATGAGCTGGACACATTGTGCCATCTCTTGCCCCCTGCACCCCCTGACTGCTGTGTAGGATGACAAACTGTTTCATTTCCACTCCAACACGTAAATACTCACAGGCGCACATGCCCAATTAAACACAGACCATTCCCTGAGAAGTGTCCAAACAGATGACTGTGGATGAAACGGATGACCGAGGAGGCTTTTTTCCCACAGCCTGTCCGTGTTCTGTTGGCAGATCCCGCTCAGAGGATTTGAGGGTGTAGACGTGTGGTACAAAAACACGAGGTTAAATGAGTTTTTTTCTAGATCATTTTTTTACAATGTGAATATTTATGAAGGATAAACCTGCAGCGCTCTGATTTGGCCCCTGAAATGATCTGGCATTTGCAGATCAAATGTGGCAAAAGAGACGTGTTTATCTTTAGAACATGGTGCAATTTAATCAAGAGGCACCAGCTCACAAATCAAAGTTAAAACACTTCTTTTTAAAAAAAAAAAAAAAAAAAAAAAAAAAAGCTTAATGTTATTAAATATTCCCAAGGAAATGAATGAGAAATACTTCAAATCCTTCAAAAACTTTGTGCACTTTGAAACTTCTGAACCTCTGCATATTTTCAGCAAGATACACATACTAGGTTTTTTTTTAGGGTAATTTGGACTTTAGCTTTTAATTTAGCTACATGCTAGCTGCTCTAGCTGTGTTATGTTAGCTGGCTAATTTAGACAAAATGCTAAAATATTGACAAAATTATTTTTTTTCTGGGCTATTTAGGTGTTAAGCCAATACTTTAGTATTATTCTAGCTGTTTAGGCAAAATTGAAACATTTTTTGCAGTTTTTATTGTTTATTTTTTTGATAATTCGGAGTGTAGCTAACATCTCAGTCATATTCTAGCTTTTTTGGCTAACGTAGACATTTTTACAGTTTTTTAGGCTAATTTTGAGTTTATCTAATATTTCAGCATTATGCAGTTGTTTTGGCAAAACTAAAGATGTTTCCCTTTTATTGGTTAATTTAGCATTTAGGTAATAAGATTTTAGCTTCAGCATTTTCAGCTATTAGCTTCAGCCTTTTTAGCAAGCTGTCAGTCTTCAGCAGCCATTCTCCACTTACAGCATTCCCACTAGCATTATCGCATGTAATGCTATTAATCTAGCTATCAGTTGAAGCTGTGAGACCAACCAACCATAGTTTATTATAATTATTACAAATTCTGGATGGGTATTGGACCCATGGATTTAAGCCAGACAGGACTCCAGCTCTGTTTCAGCATGCAGACTGGCAAGTTTATTCTTATGATTTATTTCTATTTTTCTGCCTGATTCAGACCGTAGTGGGGCCAAACTGTTTTTGGCTTCATGAGAAAGTGATTAACATTTGCATGAGTGTATAATCAAAGCTGCAGTTTGGTTTTCTCACTGGTATTTTTTTTTTAAATCTGATTTTACAATTGTTTTTATGCCACCAAACTGCCCGAAGAGTTACTGCCAGGGAAAAGGAGAGGGTCTCTGTCGGTAACAAATGAGCTTTGGTCTGTCTTTAGTCACGCACTTTAAGGTTGACTCATCAAGGATGCTACGTGTTCTTAATATATGCCAAGATGCAGGAAGTAAAGATTGAATGTGGTTGGATTACCTCTCGAGCAGAGCCCAACAGCCAGGCAGAGAGAAAAAAGGAAAACAGAGAGATAGAGAGGGGCAGCTTTGAGACTTAAGAGAACAGCAGAAAATGTTGGCTTTTTTATCATTTTTATCTCTTGTACATTACACTCAGAATTTATCATTCTGGATATACAAAAGCCTAGGTCCTAATAATTCTCAACTCTTTGTCTCATTTCAAAATATTTACATGAGCAGAATAGAAGAGGTTTTCATCAACACATTTTTTCTTGAAACAGACCACACTTTTGCATAGAGTTGTGATGTCCTGTGAGGTTCGTAGCTCCTGAGGTACTGACTCTTTCACAGTCAGAGTTACAAATACTCACAAAAATTAAAGGAACACTTTTTTATTGGGCCTGGCATGAATTGAATGAAACCTGTCTGATAATTTTCTTGTTGGTTAATCAGCTGAGGGCCTCGTTAATCAATTTCAGCTGTATTGGTGTTCATGAATTAACAACAGGTGCACTTCAGTGGCAACAATTAGAAAACCCTCAAAACAGGACTGGTGTTACATGTGGAGGTCATTTTAAGTTTCTCCCTCTTGATCTTTTTTGGATGGTTTTCCACTCGTGCTGATTTTGGCTTGCATAATTATTTCCACTGGCAGTATGAGGAGATTCCTTAACCCTACAGAAGTTGCACAAGTTGTCCAACTTCTCCAGGATGGCACATCCACACGTGCTGCAGCAAGAAGGTTTAATGTGTCTCCCAGCACAATCTCCAGAACATGGAGGAGATTTCAGGAGACTGGTGGTTATTCTGGGAGAGCTGGACAGGGCCGTAGAAGGTCCTCAACCCCTCAGCAGGACCCATACCTGCTCCTTTGTGCAAGGAGGAACAGGCTGAGCACTGCTCGTGCCCTACAGAATGACCTCCAGAGGGCCACTGGTGTGAATGTCTCTACCCAAACAATCAGGAACAGACTTCATGAAGGTGGCCTGAGGGCCCCACGTCCTGTAGTGGGCCCTGTGCTCACTGCCCAGCACCGTGGAGCTCCACTGGCATTTGCTCAAGAACACCAGAATTGGCAAGTCCACCACTGGCGCCCTGTACTTTTCACAGACGAGAGCAGGTTCACCCTGAGCACCTGTGATAGACGTGAAAGAGTCTGGAGAAGACAAGGAGAACGTTATGCTGCCTGCAACGTGGTTCAACATGACAGGTTTGGTGGTGGGTCAGTGATGGTCTGGGGAGGCATATCCATGGAGGGACGCACAGACCTCTACTGCCTAGGAAATGGTGCTCTGACTGCCATAAGGTATCCAGATGAAATCCTTGAACCCATTGTCAGACCCTACGCTGGTGCAGTAGGTCCTGGTTTCCTCCTAATGCACGACAATGCCCGGCCTCACGTGTCAAGAGTATGCAGGCAGTACCTGGAGGATGAAGGAATTGAAACAATTGAATGGCCTTCACGATCCCCTGACTTAAACCCAATAGAACATCTCTGGGACATTTTGTTTGGGTCCATTAGGCACCGCCAGGTTGCTCCTAAGACTGTACAACAGCTCAGAGATGCCCTCACACAGATCTGGGAGGAAATGCCACAAGACACCATCCGTCGTCTCATTAGGAGCATGCCGCGATGTTGTCAAGCATGCATACAAGCTCGTGGGGGCCACACAAGATACTGAAAAGGCTTGAATTGCAGAAATTAAGTTTTAGAAAAAATGGACTAGTCAGCCACATCTTAAAAAAACGAACATTTCACAGCATTTATTTATAACTCCACTATGTTCTGATGGTGAAAATGTGGATGGTTTATTCAAATATTATATTTAAACACGTTTTTTGGTTCGACCGCAATGCATTGTGGTCTGTAATCTAGAGACCATCAATGCATACTGGACTTCTGGGAAATTTTGAGTGCACTCGATTTGGATTTAGTAGACTCAGACAGCACTAGAAAAAGGCAAATGCACTATAGAGTGATTAGGGGGGAATTCCGACACAATCTGTTAGCGGTTCCGTCTGACACATGCAGAAGTTTAGAATGTAAACTAACTAATCAAATGCAGTTGAAAGCAAATGCAGTACTTTTTGTCTTGCACAAAAATGTAAAAAGGTTTTTTAGTAGTGAAATTTCAGTTTGATAAACATGTCTTAGTGATAATAACTTCCTTCTTGAAATAAGAATTCTTGGTAAGATTTTTTTTGTTTGCCCATTTAAAGAAAATCTGCCATTTTGGTAGTAATTATTTCACTTAGTACCAATGAACCTGTCATTGGAGTGTAAATCAAAAGATGTTGAAGAGGTTAAAGATATCCTAAAATACTACAGAGAAAGTAGTAACAGTAGCATTGATTTTTTAGAGCTGATGATACTTTGCCTGGCTTAGCTGACCATTCCAATCCTCCAGTGTGATGACATATGTTAATAAAAATCCCTGATTCTCTGCATTTAAACCTTCCACTGCCAAAAGAAAAATTGAGTTTTGCATCAAAATATGCTTGTTTGTCTGAGATCACATTTTTGTGCCGCACCATCTGCTTAAAAAAAAACTGTCTTGAATTCAAAACCTGTGTACACGTGCCTGTGTAGCACTACACACTTGACCCAGAGAGTTCCTCCGCATCTAATTTACATGTCAATGTTCCAAATTGAAATACAGCACTTATAGGATGAAAGTGGTGATAATTACCTGCTGTGCAGAGAGTGGGGCACGGCCTCCAACTGAGCCTCTCTTTGTCAGCTCGGGTCAAAGTCTGTACCCACTATAGTTTCATGCCGCACGCTGGGGACCAGTGAGAAACGAGTGCACAGTATCAGATCAAGCTGTTCAATACCAGCAGGGGAAATCACAAAATGACACATCTCAAGGGTCGCAACAACACGTTAACATACCTGTTAGTTGAAGCTCTTAAATACCTTGGAAGCACAAAAAAATGTTGTATTTTGATTATTTTGTGGTATATCTTGTTTGTGCATGAACAATACAAAATTAAAATGTGTGTTTTGTGTGTAAATTGTGTGTTGCTGTCAATCAATCTTGGAACTGTTGTATGGCAAGGTTTGAACAAATTGGAGGGCATGACTCTAAGCAATAGCAAGGGAAAAACAATATTTAAGACAGTTGGCAATTTTCCCGGGAGCTGATGTTTCAAAGGGTTCAATTAAAGGTCAAACTTTGCAGTGCGTGGAGAAGTTGCAAGCTCTAAATGCAACAAATACAATGCTAAAGAACATTTTTGTTTTTTGGTCCACTCAAAAATATGTTTTTAAGATGTTTGAAAAAAGAAACCCCATCACATCTCTTTCAAATTCTACGTTTTTAAGAAATATCTTGTGTTGACATGTTTATGTTCAGAAAATGACTGACTTAGATTCCCAAATTAGACTTAAACTTTGTTTTTTTTACTGTTGCCCATCCCTCCATCAATCTATTTTCTGACCCCCGCATACTCCCTTTCAGGGTCAAGGGGTTGCTGGAGCCTATCCCAGTTACTGTTGGTTAAAAGGGCACAGGATGGTTATCGGTCGTAGGGCCACCCAATCACTTTCACACCTAAGGGCAATACAGAGTCACCAATTAACCTATGAACCATGTTACCTGACTGTGGGAGATAGCCTGAAGAAAACCCACACAGCCAAGCTTCACACAGAACGATTCCAGCCGGGATTCAAACCAGGGCATTTTCGCTGTGAAGTGAGACTGCTAACCACAAAACTACCATGTAGCCAATTTTATTAAGAGCTTTGTTCAAAAACATCATTTCAGATCTGGTTGCATCTGTAACTAAAGACTATTTATTAACTAAAGATTATGATACAAATGTACCCCATATTTGTAATTACAATGTATTATGCTCTTCTTTTCTTCATGTCTTCTTTTTGAAAATTTAATCAAAAGTTTTTTTTGGTTGTTTATCTCGCCCCAAAAAGGTGAGTTGCGTATTGTACTCTGTGTCTGTCACTGTGCCCTCATTCCACCCAGCAGAACACTCTCGATATCATGGCCCACTTTCCACTGCATGTTTACTGTCACTGCTGAAGCTCTGTATTGTAATCCCACAATATGAACCCAGAACGGTGATTGAACAGGTGTCACTTTAATTACGCGTCTTGTTATTGGAAGCTGGCAGTCGACCAGGAAAAAGTGGCTTTTTTAATTAGCATTGGAACACAGTTGTTGAAACATGGTGACAGTGACGTGCTTTATACAAGCAAATATTTAGACAATATTTACCAGTCTGTGTGAGTTACGTGTTCCAACAACATAAAAAGTGTTATCTCATTTATTATTTGTGATTTTCTTTATCTTCTTTCACCTGAATTGTAATCTTTTCCTCCAAAGATTAGACCTGTTTTGATGTTTAGTCGCTAACCTAATTTTCCAAGTCCTCCTTCGATGAAAATCCTGTTTTTGAGTTTTTTACATGTGTGGCATTTTTCTAATGAAAGAACAAATGTGTTGTATATTTAGGGTGAATGGACACCTTCGCCACAAGAGTTACTGTGGAGTGCGGTGATATGTTTGTGCTGTAGAAGAAGAAAAAGTAATGAATAGAATATGAGTGCCAAAGCTGAGATATTAAGTGTGGCCATTCACTGAGGTTATTCTCTTAAGAAGAAACAACAAAATGTAATATTACGATGCGTACAATACGATAGTGAGACTCAGAGCTATCATAATCAGACAGGAGGGATCAGGGGCGGGGCTATTCAGCTCAGCTCCAAAAGCCACGTCCCCTCAGAGGAGATTTTGAAACAGGGACTTCAGATCAAAATGAAAAATGGCTTTAAGACATTTAGATTGTGGTATTTCAGTTAAAAACATCATAATCATAATTAAAACACTATTGGGAACGTTTTTTGTTTTTTTGGTGTTTTTAATAAAAGAAAAATTGTCATAGGAGCACTTTATAAGTGGCAAGAAAAAAAAAACACCTTTCATCATTTTGAGGGTTGGTTCTCACAACCAGATAAGTGGATTTGTTGTGTGGGTGTTAACTCCTTTGGGATTATGTGTCGCAATAATAGTCCCCTAATAAGTCTGAAATTTAAATTCTGAATGAAACCAGATGACCGATTAAAAACAAAAGTCATCCCCTTCACCCTGGAATTGTCATGAATACGAAATGAGTAATAACATTTTTACAAGTTTACACCAGGCTGTAAATAGGTGCATTTTTGCTGTAAACTTAACTTCTTCAGCAGGACTATATGGGAAATTGCTCACTGTTGACATCATCCACCCCCCAGTGTTCTTAGGAGGAACAGCAATCTGTGGTATTTTAGGTTTTTGTTAAATTTGGAATAAACAGAACCCGGCCTGCACTGTACATGTCAAGGAACCAAGTCAGCAAAAGCATTTCCAGTGGTCTGTTTGTTAGGATCAAAAGACGAATGTCCTTTTCTAGAACCTAGTTTCTGCAGAGCGGCAGGAGTACAAATTTGCCTCTGAGTTGTGGGCGGAGCAACCCTTTTCCCTTTCCCTTTCCGTTGTTGTAACCACAGATGATTGGAGCAAATAATCTCTTTTTCAAATGGTTTCCCTTTATGGTCCAGATTCAGTACGATTTGAATAAAGAAATACTCCAAACTGCAATTTTCTTTTTTCATGTTCTCCATCATCAGAAAAATAACACAAGAACATGAAAAAATACAAAAAAAATTATTTTCAAAAGAGTGGGTCTTTTACAAATATGACTTTTGTGGAAGGTCAGTTTCAATAAATGAATCTTTTTTTTTTTTACCAGAAATGATGTGCAAAAAACATAAAATATATATTTTTTTGTTAAATATCTGATCTTTTCGCCTTTTTCCCCCATTGGGAACATAATAGAGTGACTGTAATACTACCTAAACAAATACAAATTAATAAGCTATAGCAAAATGTTGATGAAACAAAAGAAAAAAGACGAAATCTATCACTAAAGAATTAACATATCATCCCAGGAAGAAATCAAATTAAAAAAGTATCATAGCAGAATCTGAGATATTGTCTTTTATGTGAGAAATATTACTAGGAATTGCAGTCTGAACTTGAGATTCAGTTACTGTCGCTCAAGCTATCTCTTATTACATTGCCTTTAGGAAACATTAAAATACCATAACATCCTTCTGTTTCTGGCACAGCACACTCTCCCTCCTACATCTCCACCATTCACAGTCTCTCAGGAGATTGAGTTAATGGGGCTCCATCGTTCACCCACAGGCTCCAACTCCTCTTCTTTTTTTAAAGAAAATGTCGAAGATTTATTTTTTAAAGTCACTTTACTTAAACTAAGATTCACCTTTCCCAAAAGATTAGGGGAAAATTAGAAATGCAACATGCCATTTCAGCCGGTCAAAACAACAAATGACCAGAAAACAAACAATGTTTGTGTTCCAACCTGTGTGATCAACCGTCCAAGCATGAATATATCAGTTCAAGCAAAAAAAATCAATTTTTTCAGGTGTGGTAAATACCCAACCCTGAAACATTGTCCCTCTTTCACCTTCTTCATGTCCATCTAACTTCTATACCTGCTTTTGCCCTGATTGGGGTCAGAGGGTTTGTCCCAGTGAGAAAGAGCCATTAAGTAAAAATATTAGTCCATATACTGTCACATGTGCAAAAGGTCAGTCCTTTTTTAATGAAGTTCTTAGGACAAAAGAAAAAAATTAGATCACCCAGAAACAGGCGTATGCCAGAAGAAAAGTCAACATTGCATTTGCTCCTCCGGTTCGTCACAAAAACTCAGACAATTCAAGACACTTGTATGAAACGTTTACTTCCGAAGGACATGTGGGCATTTTAGTGGAGCAGCTAACTCAAAAAATCTTTCATTTTATGATGCAAGCATGAAATTTGACTGAAGTACTTATAAGACACCAAATTTTAAGAAAAAAATGCTAGCCACTTTAAATTCCAAAATGGCGGCCATTTTCCAAGATGGCCACCAAAGGTTGTTGGTGTAATGAGTTACATTGAAAAAATATGAGTACTTCATCAGGTAACTTGACTGCCAGAGGCTTTGTGTTGCGCAAGCCATTATAGGGCATTTTTTAGGCAGAAAGAGCTCATCCTCACTGCCACCCTGGCATTAGCAGTCCATTTTCGGGGGAAAAAACCATTGAAAACATCATCAAGTAAACTATTTTTATGATATTCTGCCAACTTTACTGCCATGGTGGCCATCTTGAAAAAAATAGCGGCTATATTGGATTTTTGTGTGGCTAGCACTTTTTTCCTGTAACTAGACCCAGAGACTATAACTGTACCAAATTTCATGCTTGTATCATCAACTGAACGATTCTGGCTAAAAATGACACTAAGCTGCTCCACTATTTCCCAGGAGGGAAGCGCAGTTGAGGAGGGCGCTGGCCCAATCACTGCGCCCACAATATACACATACACACACACACAGAGTGAGCCTGCATGGAGAAATGGCATCAGCTGACTCGAAAATATCCTGATTATCTCTGATGATAGTTATCATCCAGAGAAGGTGTTTATAATGGATGAAAATGGAAAATTCTGGCTGGAGATGCCCTCTCGCGCTTAACTGATGAAGAAGGAAGTAAGTGCTTTTTTAAGGCACAGAGACAGAGTGACAATCCTCATAAAAAGTTCACAATCAATTGTTCTGGATTAAAAAAAACTTCTTATGTTGAGCAATATATATATATATATATATATATATATATATATATATATATATACATGAAGTAATAAATATCAAAAAGTAAACAAAAGAAACACTGTAATGAATAAAAATATATAAAAACACAATAAAAAAATCCTGCCATTGCTTGCAAATATGTGGCTTTTAATGAATCCCAACTCTCCAATCAGGCAGGGAGGAGAGGGGCAAGGTGTGAGGAGGTGGTGCGCTGTTTACACAGACAGACAATGTTGCCAGATTTGGCAGTTTCCCGCAGAAATCGGGCGGGCTTTTACTTAAATTGGGCTGTTTCTTGCCCAATCTGGTAACACTGCTTAAATATATACTGCATATATATATATATGCAGCCTGGAGAAATGATGTTGCCTCACAGGACACAGTAACTGGGGTTTTATACAGCAATTTATTATTTTTAAATCACACTCAAAAATGGTCACAGACAGACTGTAAGTAAAACAAAATCTCAGAATTTCTTTGACAACTGGTTGGTCTTGTGGTAAAAGATTTGACCAAGCAAAAATGTTAAATAAAGTAAAATAAAAATACAACAGTGGACACTGACCACAGAGAATGAACACAAAAACGAAAATTACTAACAAGCTCTTAATGACTTAAATTCTCTAATAATTACTAGGAGTGATTTCATGGTTGCTGAGACGTGGCAGAAACAGGTCAAAAATATTTCCCCTTATTTTTTCTTAATTTTGTTTTAGCCAATAATATTTCTCCTAATTGTATAAAGTTTTTGACTATAAAAAACCCAGTTTTCCTCACTTAGGTTTGTTACAGGAAAGAAGTAAAGTTCTTGCTTTGTTATGTTTTGTATTTGATGTGCTAATGTGATGCCTGTCTAAGGTCGATAATTCAAAACAAGTTTTAGAGAGCAGCACATCTTGAAAAGACCGATCATTTTTTCTCAAGTCAAACCACTAAAATTTGTGAATTTAAAAAAGGAATTGAAAAAAAGAACCTGCTCCTTGTTGGATATTTTCAATATTTCTCATATTCAATCCCCACTGAGTTATTTCACTTTAAAGTTTAGTTAAGCATGAAATTATGTACTGAAGACTTTTTTTTTTAGATACAGCCTGTTTCCATTTTTTGACCCAATTTTTTGTTCTAGCTTGTAATTCCTTTTTTATGAGCTCACAAACAGTCCTCTGGCAGTATTGAGTTTAAGGGCTCTCACCTTGGTTTTTCACCTGTAGTACTGCAATTTAAGCAGCTGAATGCTCTTAAGATCAGAGCGGCAGTATTTGATTTTTTTTCTCCCTACTCTTTTTATATCTAAAATGTTGCAGAAAATTGCCTGGGAGCATCAGAGTTTGAATGTTTTTTTTGTTTGAGTAATGGAATGCTGTCTGCATTGCTCACCATGTCAGTGTACAAATAGACAAGATTATGGCCAACACAGAACTGTAGTTAATAGAGATCCAATGGATCCAGTTTGCCTGTAAGTCACCAGCTCTTCAGCATTCATTTATTTCAGGTTTATACTCAAACAATCTTTCTATAAGAAGACAAAAAAATTGTAATGTGTAATATTCACATCAATTTATTCATTTTTTGATCCACTTAAAATATGTTCAAATCTATATATTTGTTGTTGCAAATTTTCTATTTGAAACCACAAACAAAGCTTCAGTGGCTGCAGCAGTGGTCTACCAACATTAGGGTTGATGGTTCAACTTCCATTTTTTTCTATTCACTTGGTGAAATGTCTTTGGGCAAGATACTAAACCCTGTTAACCTCTTCATCTTGGATTTTTTGAAGTTGTCCCCACTATATATATAAATATATATATTCAGTATATATTCAGTGGACCAGAAGCTCTCTGTTCTGCTCCATTCTGATGCATCCATTTGTACATGATCCATGTACCTCTTCATTCTCCTTGTCTGGAATATGGATCACAACTGTAATCTAATATTGTTCGCCATTTTTTGAACCAGTAAGGTTATGTATGGGTTGTAAAGGGCTGCAATATAGAGGTTAAGTGTGTGAACAAGGGGATCATGGGAAATTGAAAATAGTTTGCGGCCTTACTCTGGGCCAATAGTTCTCCCCACAACTCAGAGATGAATTTTTAATGAACTGCCACCCTGCAGAAAATATCTCCTAGAAAACGACATTTTATTTTTTATTGTTGCCAAAAAACACTGTAATTGTAATTAAAAGACCACTGGGAACGTTTATGCATTAGATAAAAAGATGATCGAAATGGGTCTTTTATGCCTTATTTCCACTAAGCAGTACAGACCAGACCCCGCTTAGCCGGTTCAGAACGGTCCGGACAATTCAAGTGAGCATTTCCATTGAGCGATGGACCATTAAAGCACATGCGGGGTGTAGACTGATGATGTAGCTGTGGGTCAAAATATTGCGACTACAGAGAAAGATGAGCTGCATCAGCTGACTCAGAAACAGAGGGAAAATGAAAAAGATAACCGCAGAGGATAATTATAATCCAGAGAAGGTGTTCATATGGATCAAACCGGCCTCTACGCTGCAGAACAGATTGTTTTGAATTAAAAAGAAAAAAAACTCTTTATGTTGAACAATGCTTTAATGTTCTTCAATAAATCTTTTACAAAGCACGATCGGAAGTGTTTTTGATGAGTATGGATCATTAACAGACACACTTTGACTTCGGGAGTTGGGTGAAATGTTAACGGGGATGTGTCTCCGTATTCATGAAATCCGCGTGTCTCCAATCCCCAACCCCCACAAATAAGGAGAAATACATATGTAAAGAATTTATTATTCTTTGTGAGAAGATTGCGCAGCGATAAAGAATACAGGCAAAAAGAGGACAAAACTTTTGGTTTGGATCTCGAGTCGGGAAAAGCGCTGGTCGGACACTTGCTGTTTTCATAAAACCTTTCCACCAGTCAATGGGTTACAACGTGTGACGGCAGAAGCTCCGCCCTATGAGTTTATTCCATTTTTCTATGGAACTACGACCAACAAGGGACTAGAAATGGTACCAGTCAGTCCTGCTTAACAGGTCGATTTTGTGATGGAAACGCTTACAAGTCCAGTCCTTTCTGGATCGCTCAGTGGAAAAGAGGCATGAGAGTAATTAGAGTAGCTTCCTTAGTTCTAAAGGCTGATGAGGAATTCAGATTATTTTAGTGCTCAGCACTTCAAAGATGGCAAAAGTGTTAAATACATAGAATAGGAGCTAATACAATTGTCAAAGGTGCACTGTTCATCAGGATAGTCGGTGCAGTTTTGGTGCAATTTCAATAAAGAAGATCAACCCATTTCTTGGTATAAACAAACATCTGCACTGCCCACCTTCTTCTTCTCCACCTGGTTCACCATGGTCTGACCCTTAACTATCACCAGGTCAAAGCTCTGTTCATTTTTTTATGGTCTCAGTTCATCCAAGCACACAAACCTTAACTGCCAAAAGTTGTGAATTTATCCAGATCTTTCCTTGAATTCTTAAGATCTCTCCTTATTAAAACACCCTGGAGGGTGTGAATAGGACCCAAGTCTCCTAGGATTGTACATGGTAGATGGTAAGTCTGACATCCTAACCTCTATTAGGGGAAATTTCCTCTTTTTCGAGGACCCAGTCCTCTTCCTTGACTCCTCTTTCAAACCATCCATCCAGAATGTGTACTTTATTGTCTTCAAAGGATTTTCCTTCAGGACTGTGAACTGCTGAATGCTAGCCTAATGTTGTGGCCACTCTGTGCTGGGACATTCTTTTGTGGAAGGGTTATTTTGTTCCCCGGGGTACATATCAGAGCTCCCCTTTCTCTTTTTCCACAAGAATTCACTCCAGCCACCAACAGTGTCTGCCATTGTCTTAATCACCTGCTTTAGGCTCCTCCCTTTAATATCCAAGCTGGCAGACAATAATCTGAAAAACTATACTGTCCTCCCTAGCCAGGTCTCACTAGCTTCATCCAACTAAAACTCAGATTTCAATTTTAAATGCTATTTTGTTTTTATCCAAATAAAGTTGAGAAAAAAAAATAAAACCTTTCAAGATATTTTCATTATTCAAAGTCATGCAACCATGAATTTCATTAATGCTCACTGAAAGTCTACTCCACTTTGTTTTCCTCTTGAAGTTGAAAACTAATAAACTCACTGAAACAGTGATCAGAAACCTGAATCTGTTTATTATCCAGCAGCGCTGGTGCGCTCTAACGCTCCCCAAGCACAGTGCAGGTTGTTTGTGCATGTGTTGGATCATGGACATTGCCAGATGTTTTTGCCTTTTACAGCGAGAAGACGAGTAAACCTCTGACAGCTTGAAACACATCTGGGTCAGACCTCAAATACATATATTGATAACTGATGACTGTTTACAGACCAATGGGAATCAAGTTTTTTTTTTTTAATTTGTTGTTGTTGCATTTTTATCATGATGGAGGACTTATAAAGAAAAGTTGCATTTTTGCATATTTAGTTATTCAAATCGTGAATCTGGACCAGATTATGTCGGTTGAAAAAGAGCATATTTAGGATGTAGAAAATCCGCTTGGCGGGTCGCAGCTCCCTGCTCCACTTTGTTGTGATGTGTGTATTTGTAGACGGCAATAATAAATCAAATCACGTCAATACTTACTCATATAGCACACTAGTGTAAAATAACACAACAAAACAAATCATCTGAAAAAAAATCACATTTCCACTGAGCAGTCCAGTGAGGTACAGTAAGGTAAGGAGTGGTACAGTCTGGTTAATTTTGGCGAGTGTTTTCACCGAACGGTTTGTTTTCACAGCACATGCGCTGTGTAGACCGCTAGCGTGTGATTGTAGTGAGGCGACTAGAAAAGCAACAACAACAGAGAGGTCATCCAGCAGCTCGTCTTTTTTTTCCTTTACTTTTTGTACATCATGTAAAAAAGTAATTTGATGTTGTTTGAAAGAAGACTGTGGGTGGCTAAGAAGAATATCGCAGTACAGAGGAAAACGGAAACGCTAGCTTAGCACTATACTGGTGCTTTCTAATGTTGTCATCACTTCCTGCCAATCGACGGGTGGCTACAGCGACTCCAACCCAGTCGTTCCATTCCACTTTTAAATGGACCTACAATCGATGGAGGATCCTCAAGAGGTACTGTTCAGTGCTGTTTATGGGTCCATTGTACAATGGTAACTCTCAAAGACCACTCCATACCGCACCGCTCGGTAGAAATGGGGTTTCTGTTTGGTGCAGTGCAATTCATGTTTTGTTCTTCTTTCCGAGAGAGATTTCAGATTCCAGCTGGATTGTCTGTGCTCCTGTTCTTGGCCGTGGACCACGCCTATGGCTTATCACCATGCATCTCAGAGAGATTCTAGGTGCATCTTCTGTGCTCCTGTTCTTGGCCGTGGATGGCACCTTTGACTTGTCTTGGCTGTGGACCTCGCCCCCACCTGTCCCCCGAGACGTAGCGGTAGGTTGGTCGACTCCTGATCTGAGGATTACGGGTCTGATTCCAAACCTTGCCAATCAATGGAAGTGCCTCCAAATTGCCTCTGATGGGAGGTTGGCACCAGTGTTCGGCAGCAGAGCAACCACCATTGTGGTGAATGTGCGTGAATGGGTGAATGGGTCTGTGACTTGGGCCTTCGAAGGAAGGTAGAAAACCACATACAAGTATACACCATTTGAACTTGATTCAAATATGTTGTAGAGTTAGATAAGCCAATTCTTCTTTAACAGTCCTGGTAGATCGCCGTCCGTCCTGGGAGAGGATCTCTCCTTCATATGGACGTCCCTAAGATTTCTTCTATTTTTTCCTGAAATCTGTTTTTTAGGAGTTTTTTCTTAAGGAGAAGGAGGGTCAGAGGACCATGATAACCATTTTAGTTTTGTAGGTTTAGTTTAGTTTAGCAATCAGCTATTTTTTATATTTTATGACCAACTTTCTGCTTTTCTACAATTACCGGTATGAAGCCCAATGAGACAATTGTTTGTGTGATATTGGAGTATAGAAATAAATTGGAATTGAAGCCCCACTCAACCCACATACAATCTTCTACCCTTTACACACCTCTCACCCCATTAAAAAATGATGGATTAACATTGGTAAACAGGTTGACAATGGAAAAAGTTGTCTTTGTATTCCTCATCAGAGCTGGCATCTGGCTCCAGATTGTAAGGCTAGATAGCTCCAGTTTTGCTCGTCAGTTTTGTTGCACCGCGAATGTTTGGTTAAAGGTGTGAGGGGCTGTAAGCTAAAGGGGTAACACCAACGGGGAGGGGAAGGATGGAGGTGTTGCTCAGCGCCACCAAATGACACAGGTTTTCTGATTTGGGATAAAAATGGAAAAATAATAATTAAAAAACCACTGGAAAAACTTAAAAACAGCTCAAAAGATGATTGGAGTAGGTCTCTAACATAATAAACTAGAGAAAAGGAGAATTAACCATTTAAAAAATATATATTTTTAAAATGTTTTGCATAAGTGGACCTTCATGTTATTTATAACAAATAAATCTTAAAGGATACAGATTCTTGCAGAGCCCACTTTTCAGTTAAACTGGGAACATTTGCAATCAGTTTTGATATTTTGTTTTCATATGAAGATGCCACCTGTCCTCTCTGTCAAAGTCATTATTATTCTCAGCAAGTCGACAAGAATTTAATGAATGTTTTGTAGCCTTTGGGTTATTTCACAGCTCTGAAATTACATTTGAAGAACATTCTGTAACAAGTGGCTTGACATTTTTTTGGAAGCACTCTGACAACATGACATTCTGTTTTAATTACTAGACTTATCGCTGCCTTTTTTTTTTTTTTTTTAATGTCAGTTCCCCGGTTCTTCTTTCTTTTAAACATTTATTTTCTCAAATTTGTCTTCTACCTCCAATGACATCTTTAAAAAAAGAATCTCCCTTTTGAGCCCATGATTATATCTATTTACTATCCCTTTACTTATCGGAAAACTTGGATAATTGCTAATTCCGTCTAATTTAAATGACAATTTTCAAGCTGGCCTGTATGATCTTATCTGCTTTCAAGGATTTGTGTTGGTCATCCTAATGCTTCTATGCTAGCTGTGGAGAAGTGTAATTTATCAGAAATCCTCATTCGGTTGGATGTTTGGTTTGAACTCTATGCAATATTCCAAGGACAAGTTCTTTTTCTTAAGAAAGTAAAGAAAGTGCATTTAAGAACTCAGTTCTTAGGAAACCTTCAGTGTTTCAGTAAAATGTGGATCTAGAAATCTTTTATCTATACAAAGTTGTGTTGGAAGGTGAATTGTTGTAAGAATGTCTTTGTTGGGTAATCAACGTCAGATCAGGTGAAAGAAGACAACTCGTAGGCTGATGATAATAGGCTGTACTGGAACAAACAAATCATACTGTCCAAGGAAAAATATTGCATCAATTGCAGACATAATTGGCCAACTTTCTCACGTCCTCAACAAGGCAACAACAGAATGTTTTCACACCAAGGCTGCCTGCAGCAAAGGTTTGTGAAAGTCACCATGGTAAGCTTCAACTGAACTGTAGCAACACTACAGAAGGAAGAAAAATGTGTTTTATGAGTGTAATAGTGCAGAACTTTTTGAATACATGTGTCAAATTTGGACTAATATACACAAGGAGATTCAAAGAACAAAGGTTGAAAAACGTCCTAAATTGAAATAAGCACATTTTTAGTGTGAAATATATGAGAACTAATTTGTCTTTAAAGGGGCCATACCATAAAAACCAACTTTTTGAGCTTTTAAGTGTATTATACTGTTCATTCTTCATTATAAAGAACCCCAAAGCGGTATTTTGATTCGTTCACGTATTTCTGAGTAATCCTCTAAAAACCTACGCTCAGCAGCCCCTTCAAACGAGCGGGTTCTCACGTGCTGATGTCATAGAGTGACATAGATTTCCTTTATTTAGCGCCACTTATTTCTGATCAGAATCAAGTCAAAGTACAAGAACTACCAGAACACCGTTGCCCACAATGCATTGTTTTGTAGTCATACAGACAGCTTGAAGTCAGTGCAAAGCCAGATTTGCAGCAGCACCCGCCTGAGTAGGAGCTTTACCCCGATATTTTCACGATGATTGCCAAGTGACGCGAGAGTCCAAAATACCCAACATGCACCGCAATCCAAGCGATCTGCGCAGCACCGCGTCCGCCTGCATGATCTCAAATACAGTTATTCTGACACCGGGTTCACACTCGACGCGGAGGCCGCTTTCATTCGGCGCCCATGTTAACCTAACGCGTGGTTCACTCCAGGCGCGGAGCGGCGCGGAACGGCGCGTCCTCCGCGGAGGGCCCGCGCCGTGCAGCGGATCGTTTCGACGTCTGGTCTATTTTGTGCGCAAGCCGCGAGTGATCCGCGTCAATTTTGGCAGGAAGTTACATCAGCATACATGGGAAAATCCGGTTTATTTTCAAAATATAACCAATTTTTCACAATAAAACGCCGCGATTGACGATTGCGATCATGTTTTCGTATCTAAACAGACTGTAGAGACGAAAATAATCAACATCCACACACACACCCGGGCGCGCGAGCACATACACACACAAAACAATCGCGTGGATTAAACACCCTCATGGTGTCCTTGGAAAGCAACTATCTGGCTAACAGAGTTTATATTGATACATTTATTACTACTAGTTTACTAATATGGTTTTGATCACACTTTAGATAAGATGCTGCAAAACAATCAATACATGGTTAAAAAAGTTTATTAACACATTTATAAAGCTTACTACCAGTTTACTAATATGGTCTTTGTAGACAATGGTCTGACTGAGTAGTCAATATTCTCATTAACACTATCAGGTATTTGCAAGACACCTATAATGCTAATAAATATTTTACTAGCATTTAACACATTTTTAATGCAGTAAATTAATCCTTAAGTTTATTAAGGATTCTTATTAAGCTTATTAACACATAAGTCAGTGTGAGACATCTATAATGATATTAAATGTCTTACAAGAACTGTACACATTAATAAGGCTTACTAATCTGTTAACAAGTTTTGTTAATGATTCTTATTAAGCTTGTTAACACTTATTTGTTCCACATATACGATGGTAATAAATGTAACAATAAGCATCATATTAACACATTAATAATTCTTGTAAATGTGTTAACTTAGGAATTTAATAAGCCTTATTAGGCTTATTACACCAATAAATGTCTTACTAACACCTTATAAGAATGTTAATAATTCTTATTAATGTGTTAACAAAGCTTGTTAAGGAATCTTTTTATAAAGTGTTACCGCATTTTTCTCATAATGGAGGATGTCTATAAAAAATATTTAAGCTTAAAATGGCTTTTCTGAGTATTTCTTTATTCAATTGTTCTGAATCTGGAGCAGATGGAAAATTTATTTAAAACGCTTGTAGTTGTGACGTAGGTCCTATAGTTGGCGGGTCATAAGCTTCCTGCTCTGCACCCCACGCGAAAGTGCCGCGGAATGGAGAACGCTTCCATTTGGAGTAGTGTGGTTCAGACCAGACGTGAAGCTCCGCGGCCGCCTCACACCGCGCAGCGATTGTTTTGCCGTCTGGTTTATTTCTTGGGCGAGCTGCGAGCAATCCTCGTGAAACCTGGTAGGAAGTTATGATGAGATTTTAGCAAAAGCTACAGTCCCGCCCACAACTCAGAAGTGAATTTCAGATGAACTCCTGCCATTCTGCAGAAAATATGTTTAACAAAACCAACTCAACCTTTTTGATTTTAGCTGAAAACAACATAATCAGACCACTGATTTACAATCGATAAAAATATAGTTGGAGTGGAACTTTAAGTCACACAGTGCTTCTAAAGCACCTTGTATGGCCTCATTTAAACTCCTCTCACTCATCTCTCTTTTCTAAAATTTCAAATCTGTGATCTGCTTCAAGGACAGTCACATTCCTGCCAGTTAATTCAGTTCAAACATACTTGGTAGATTCCTCTGAGGCTTCTTCAGCTCTCTTCAACAGGGCAGATCTTTTCTGCCTGTAGAACAATGACGAAGAACTGAACTTATTGCAACCCTGTAACTTTTC
This sequence comes from Oryzias melastigma, assembly GCF_002922805.2. Classification (NCBI taxonomy): domain Eukaryota; kingdom Metazoa; phylum Chordata; class Actinopteri; order Beloniformes; family Adrianichthyidae; genus Oryzias; species Oryzias melastigma. The sequence continues at coordinate 32,147,019 of NC_050524.1, read as the reverse complement.
TAGGGAGATTAATAAATTATCTTTTGTACAGAATTTAGAAAAAAAGAAATAACTATATATTGGGAAAGTGACAGTTTTTTTTCTGTTCAGTCAGCATTGATGCAATATTTCAATTTTTGTCATGCAAATAAAAAAAAGAAAAAAAAGAAAACCTATAACGCTTTTCAATAAGTGTCCTTAAGACATAAACAAAAGTGATTTATAAATGCCTGCGAACATGAACACCTATTAGGTCTCACTTAAGATTGAGGGGGCTGCAAAACACTCAATAAATAAACTGTTAACAAGGACACAATCAGTACATTTTGTGTTCTTAATTTAGTATTAACTTACAAGGCATTTGTAGAACATTGTAATTGTTAGAAATATCTTATACAGGATTAACATGCTAATAAATGTCTTCATGAGCAGTTCATTTAAACTTCTAAGTCCTTTGTAAGACACCTACAAATGTTAATAAATGTGTTTATCAGAAGCTTAATACCGCATTACTAAGACGTGTTAATGTAGTTTAATTAGTTTATTAAGGACACTTGTTATAAAGCGATACCAAAAATGTTTTTCTACCTTTGTGGCAGTTTTTAATTTTTTTCTCCTTTTAAGATTTTGGTGGCTAAGTAGTAGAGATGCCACAATTATTGGTTTATGGTTATTTCATTAAACCGAATTATTGCATCCCCATTGCAAACATGTTTGTGTTGAAAGTGTCAAACACATTTGCCAAATTCAAGAAGGATTTAGTATTTATTGTTTTATTATATTATCACTATAATACGACG
>NC_050524.1:32080235-32146217 GCF_002922805.2 Oryzias melastigma | reverse complement strand
AAAAAAAAAGATTTTTCTGATTTTTTTTTCTTAACAAATGGAACTGAAACAAAGCTGTTGAAACAAACTCAAAAATAAAAAAAAACCAATTCTATTACTTACTGACTAGGTACTTTTTTAGACATTTCATGATACTGCAAAGTTTTATTTAAATCTCTGTTTTTTATGTATTCTAAACACCATAAAAATCTGGATTTTTCACTTCTTCCCTTTAGTGGGACCCATCGTGAATTATCTGCCTCCATGATCTAATCCTCTCTTCTGCATCCTCCTCACTCACACATGCCACCTCATGTCTCCCTTCACTGCATCCATGAACCTCTTTTTTCCGGTCTTCCTCTCTTTCGCTGCTGCTCTAATCTCTGTTCCTCCTCTGAACGTGTCCACACCGTTTCAGTCCGGCTTTATCTCCAAAACATCTGACATGTGCTGTCCCTGTGATGTATTCATTCCTGATCCTATCCATCTTCGTCGAGAACCCCAACATCTTCAGCTCTGCTACCTACAGGTCTGCCTCCTGTCTCTTTCTCAGAGCCATACAAGAGTATTATCCTCGCTGTCACACATCACACCTGAAACCTTCCTGTTCCGACCTGCTTGCTCATGCCTCTCTTCACCTCTTTCCCACACTCTCTTTCGCTTTGGACGGTTGACCCAAAGCACTTGACGTCTTTCACCTTCTTCCTCTCCGCTCCCAGCGACCTCACAGTTCCACTTGAGTCGTTCTCATTTACACTTAGATGTTCTGCCTTAATAGGGCTGATCTTCATTCCTCACTTCTCCAGAGCACACTTCCACCTCTCGAGATGTTCCTTCACCAACTCTCATTGTAGATCACAGAGTCATCTGCAAACATAAGAGTTTCCTGTCAACCCCATTCGACATAAAAATGAGTTATTTTCCTTGCATTTCATCACCCAATTTAAATGTATTGCATTAAAAACATTTCAGTGTCCTGTAATGTAACAGTACACTAAAAAAAATCGTCAAATTATTATCATAAAAGTTTTTTTTTATTCAAAAACACCAGTATAAACTCTTCAACTGGATTCAGTCATGAATTTATTTGAAAGTTGGAGTTCTCTCTGATTAATCCAGGATCCTGCTTGGCTGTTTTTAGAAGTGAGTTTGTTTGTTCTCACTTCAAGAACTTGCATCTGAAGCTGTTTATGTACATTTCATTCCAAAGTTTTCATTAAATTCCATTTTTTATGGCTTTTAGCAAAGCAGTTCAAAAGGGTTTTGATGTTATTGGTACAAAGAGGATCTATTAAAAAAACTCTCTCTCATTGAATAAAAACAAAAACCATGTCCTCCATTGTTTCATGTTCTATGGCAGCATCATGATGCCCTTTACCCTCTGTTGTGGCTCTAGTTAAAATAAAAATATTTTTTAAAAATCAAAAAGTAAAAGGAAAAAGTAAGTAAGTAGTAAAGTTTAAAAAAGTAAATTAACTTCAACTTTGTTCAACTCATTCACAAACAGCTGAAAAATGGTGTGAATCATTCAACGAGGATCCTAACAACGGTAGCTGTAATTCTCCATCAATCCTTTGTAGTTTATTAACGTCATACTGACACATTTGGACTTAATTTTGAGCTTCATTTATCACAGAAAATCAATTTGTCAGCAATCATAACTAGAATTAAAGGTACGTTAAATTATGACCCAATTGATAATAAAGCAGGTTCTCTATTTTTGAACAAACTCAAGGATTTAAAGTGTTTTTCATGGTTTTTATATAAGGTAGGGGTCACTTTATTAGATCTAAATTTATAAATTTGTGGCTAAAATGCATCAGAAACAGTTTTGCTGCAAAAAAAACGATTCAGCTTTCAAATCTCACAACTTTGCCACAGTTTGATGTTATTATGAAGGACCTAGAAATGAAATCACCCACCTGTAACTGTTTAATTTCATGATATTTATTTATTCATTAGTGCATTTTTAGTTCTATGACATATCTTCAGTCTGTGTATTTTTTGCCTCTTGACCAGAACTCCCTTGAGAAAGAGATCAGTGGATCTCAACTGGATTTTTTTCCCTGGTTAAATAATGGTTAGACAAAATACATTATTTTTTATGTATTTTAATTAGCATTTATGACTTTCCATTTCCTACTTCATTTGTTGCATTGACATGATCTTTTTGTGTAGGATGTCTTTTATTTTGAAAGGAAGTCATACAAAGCTCTGTCAAAAGTTATAAACTATTTCATAGTTTAAAAAGAAGTCATTTCTCTTAATACTTATTTTATTTATGCCCCGCCCCAAAAAAACACTATCACTTATTTAAATGCATCATGTCAGTAGCAAAGACATAGATCAGTCTCTTATTTTTCTAAAAGGTGAGTGAAGACTTTGTGGCTCCTGCAGGGTTTTGGTTGGCAAAAAATCAACTCAAATTGCTCTTTAAGTGTTGAAGGTTGCAGGCCCCTGGGCTATGAAAAGTTAAATCATTTTTCTTTAAAACTATCTTTCTTGTCATGAAGCTAACAAACGTCCCTAACTATGGAAAATAACATCTTGCTCAGTGTTTCAATGCAACGCAGCAATTAAGGTACAAAGTTATGAGCATAATCAAAAAAGTTGCAATTTTTCTTTAGAAAAATAACTATTACTGTGACGCAACGAAATGTAATTCCAGTTTTATCTCTGCTAACAGGAACATACTTCTATATTTCAGTCACAAAGTTCATGTTCTGTTGCCTGCGAGCATCTTAAGCCCCACTGTGCCGGATCACCGGTGAACACCGTCTGCCTGGTAAGGGAGATTCCAGCACCCACTGATGTTGGATTTAGAGTCTGCTGCCGAGTGGCCATGATCAGTGTCTCTGTGCTGTTTCTCATTCAAACCACCAGCTAGTTCTTGTATCTGTGTGAAGAAGCGTGTTTCTCTGGTTGTGTCCCCCTGGTTCTGCCTTTCTGGATCGTAGCTCTTAAGTTACACGCATTCAAGAATGTGCCAAATGATGGTTCTTGAATGGGCATTTGTTCTCATACTAGACATGCAGGGAGGGCATCATCTTCTTTTTCTCTTTCTACTGTTCAGTGACGCACCTACAGTCAGAAAAGATCTCACAAATCTTGTTCCAGGTATTTTCTTTCACATCTCTATTCTGATATGTGAAAAACTTGGTGTCATCACGAGTACAAACAGGAATTATTCACTTCTATGATCAATTTTTAAACAATTGCATTTTTGTGAATTGAAAGGGAAGTCATCCATTTTTCACTACCAAATTCGAGTCTCTGATTGGTCAAAGTATGAACTGGATTTAACTTCTAATGTCTGTTCAGTGTTTGGTAATTTTGTATGTAAAGCCCGAAAACGGTCCCAGAATATTTGTGTAACTTTAACTAGGGGTCGATCGAAATTGCTTTTGTAAGGTCAATACGATACCAGTATTTTTTTAAGTTCCGAATCAGCCCAATGTTCCTTTGCAATATTAATTTGTCTCAGTCCTCCGGGTCAAACAGTCGTGTGCTGTTTGGTTTTTAGTTTTCTGGTGACTCCCCTCAGCCCAAAGGGGAAACCAAAATGCCACGTGGACAAACCCATTCGGGGCCTAAATTTTCTGCCCACTTTTGAACCAAATGGGACCCACTTGGCCTCGCGGTGGGTTATTCATTTTTTTGTTGGTGTTGCTACTGTTTTTTATGATATTCTGCACATTGTTGCTAGTTCTGATATGGAGAGGACAGAGATGTTTACTACAATTTCAGGGGAGTTTTCGTTGCTTTCATACCTTTGACACGTCTGTGCGCGCATGAGCTTCACCACAGAGAACACTTTCTTCTCCACCAACCTCCTCGACGCAAACGTTTCAATTTCTGATTTCTGTCTGTGCGTCGTCCTTAACCAATCAGATAGTGGAGTGGGCGGGACAATGCCAAAGACAGAAAGAAAGCTGCCTCTGAGTAAAAAAAAAAAAAAATGGTTTAATATCTGTCATTGTTTTTTAAAAAAAAGGCAAATACTGATTGACTTTTAAAGGCAAAAGCCCAAAATGTATATTTACATGTGTTTACATTAGACTATTCACTGGAAATGGCCATTCAACTTGAGCCGAGGGTGTTGCAGCTTGACAGGTATTATTGACATCCCTTTTTTTAATCTAGTACTGGGTACTAGAGTACTGGATTAGGTATGGATTTAAGATCCCTCTTTTTTGCTCATTTGTAATCACAGCAGGATAATCGATGACTGGTTCTTGATCGTCTTGATCTATTTTTTTTCTCCAGGAAGGTTTTCACCATGGCAATTTTCCTTGTGGCATTTTCTTGATTTCCATTTGCCTGTTGGATACAAAAGTATTTATACTGCTCCCAAGTTCTGATGGATAGATAGATAGATAATTGAGAAATGTATTCACTCAAAGCCTGAAAGGTTAATTAAAATGATGTGTAATGAAGAGGCATCCTTGGAGAAAATCACTTGTTTTCTGGGAAGAAGTAAAAAAAAAAAAAAAACTGCCTGAAAGGTTTGTCACCAACTTCCATCAGATGTCTATCCACAGAGTCCTAATTGTTGTCACAGAAGGAGGTTTTCTACAATCATCTAATTCGGGACCTTGATTACATTTGACATTTTAGTTATGGGAGTGGAATTTTTTTTCAGTGATTTAAATAAGGTGAACATTTTTGTTGGTATTCCGAAACATATTTCAGAAACTCCATGAAAACCATGTTTGGTGGATATGAGGAGTAGATTTATGATTAAAAAATATTTTTATTTGACTTTATTATCTATAGCTGCTCACGTGATTGACAGTTGAATAAATATATATATGAAGAGTTGCTGTCAGAAGGAAAACAGCTTTCGACCACAAGGGGGCAGTATGGAATCACAATCTCTGACTCACATCCTTTCCTATATGTGCAGGATTTAGTGTTCTTTAACACAATATTTGCAAACCCTTTCATTTATGTTGCCTGATCCCGTTTGCCTCTTCTTTCTTGGTCTTCCCGGGATGTTTAAATGTTTACATGGGGTCATTACCTTAAAGACGAACACGGAGCATAAATAAATAAATAATGGATTTCAATCAGTTCTAACACGCAGTGGCATTACGCAGCTTTGGTTTCTGCTCTCAGTTACTCATTAGCAACTTTCAGCGCACATAATGGCATCAAGGCGGTTGCTTTGTACTATGAATGGTTTGCATCTGACTTACCAAAAGACACTTAGAGGGAAATGTTCAGCTCATTAGAGAAAATGACTCACTGTTTTCTGCCCTTTCTCCCAACCTTCCTTCACTATACAAGCTCGGCTGCCACCCCCCCAGGCTTAAACCCCTCCTAATGTGCTTGCTTGAATACTCCAATAACTCCCCATATATGGCACAATTAAAGCATTATTACACCCTTCACTGGACCTGGCGCTTTGGTGTGAATCGTAAGGGCGGCGAGGGTCGTTTCTGACCCCCACCCCCCCACCCCAAACTCCATGGGCTTCAGCCTATACTGTCAAGCTTTGGCAACTTTTATCCCTGACCCATTTTGCTCCCCCCATGTGTCCTGCTTTTGCACCAACAGAAATGGTCATGCTATGCATACTCACACTGACACATTTAAGCCCCACTCTGCTGTCTCCATCCAGCAGGCAGAAATATGGCATGGTGAGTCACGTCAGTGCCAGCAGCTGTGCGGCGGGCGCCATGTGGGGCACTCATCCGGCCAAGCGGTGGGTGGGTGGGGGGTGGAGTGAGCATCGTTAGGGGGTTGGAGGGTGATGTGCGGACACCTTTTCTTTGTCTCCTACTTTTACCCCTCTCCGCTCGTGGATGTGCATGAAGGAACCCATCTGCTTGCTGCCAGTCATGTATGAAAGCGGGAGAGTTTGTGACACTTTGCTCTTTGAGTGTGTCTGTCAGCCGCCCACCTCTTCTCATGTACACAGGACAAAATGCCAAGATCTGTTGCTGACCATCTTTGTGGTATTTTGGCTTTTTTTATTTATAAAAACCCTTTTCACACGACGTCACACAAAACGGCGAGTGTACAGAGTAACTTCCTGTTAGTGTATAATGTCAAGCGTTTAGAACGGCAAAGTTGACTGCTGAACGCTGTTTAAAGCAATTTTATGTGAATAATAAAAATATATCCAAACTCGGGGGTGTCAAAGTCAATCACACAAGGGGTCAAAACACACCTTAGGTCATGGGCCGAACAGGATAAACGTTTACTGAACACTCTAAAACTACATTTTAAAAACTTTATAACTTCAACTTTGAACAAAATTATGAAGCATCACCTGAGATAATGCTAGCATCAATGCCGTAAGCTGAATATGCTGAAGATGCTGAAATTGATAGCTAAAAACGCTGAAGAGACAGCCAGCTAAAATATTAGTTAAATGCCAAATTAGCCTCAAAAACAACAACAAAAAAACTTAGGTTAGCAAAAAAGCTTGCATGTAACTGAAAAAAGCTAAACTTAAAAATACCCTTAAAAAATGAATAAATGGGCCTAATTTAGCCAAAACAGCTAGCATGTAAATATTAGCCTAACTCCAAAACAGCCTAAAAAACAAAAAAAAGGCCTAAATTTGCCAAAAACTGCTAGCATGTAACAAAAATGTTAGCTAAACTCCAAAATGGACTGAAAAAAAATAGCTAGCATGTAGCTAAAATATGAGATAAATTCCAAAATAGCCTTAAAAATCTTACTAAATGCCAAACTTATGAATATTAAAAAGGCAGGAATATTGTTCCAGAATAAATCCATTTAAACCTTAAAAATCTTTCAACATTTTACTCTATAAAAATATATTTTGTCAAAATTATACAAGTTAGAAATAAGTGCAAGATAACATTGGGCCATTAATAACAATAAATAAAATGATCTGGAGGGCCGGATAGAATTACCCCTGGGCCTTGACTTTGACACATGTCCTAACCAGTTGTAACCGAAATTTGTATAATATGTATTTTCTAAATGTCCTTCCTGGTTTTTATCATTTTCCCCTCTCAGATCAAATGTCAGTATTCCTCCTGCAGAACGCTCCACAGCTGCTTCCCCAAAATCGTATGGATGATATTAAACAAGTCGTAGATTATTTCTCTCTGACAACCCAGTTAAAGTTAGGCGAAGGTTACAGGTACTTCAATGAATGCTGCTTGTTTGATTATGAAGGTATTTTTTTATTTATTATTATTTACTTCTCCAAGTGTACGGTAATGCTAACGTTAGCCTTCACGACGGGGATGAGACGTAGATCTGCAGAAGATCTTTAAACTGTTGTGTTATGTTCTGACGTAGCTCCTCTTTACTGTTGATCATAACCATGTTTGATCCCTGCAAGATAATAAATGTAAACAAGGAAAAAAATAATTTGTAACCGTCCATAAATATTCCTATTAAAAGCATTCCTATTTTTACAAATACTCCTTAAAAATACCCCAACAAACAACAAATACCTCTGATTACAAAAACTAAATGTAGCTTTGGGTGCAGTTAAAACACACACAGCCAACATGCAGAAATGAGCATCTTGGCTGCACCTATAACATGAGGCCAACATGAAATCTGTATCCGTTTTTGTGTGAATAATATCAAGCAAAATAGAACCCTTTAGAATAATATCTGCTCAAATGAAAGGTCAATATTTTCAATAGAATCTCAAATATTGAAGGATTATTCAAATTTGTATTTAGATTTGTAATCAATTTAAGACAGGAAATGAAAATGCAGTTCGGCAGGACATTCATAGAATAAATAATGTACATTTTTCTGTTGAAAGTGGTAAAGTTACTTTTTATTGTTTATGTAAAATTTTGTGAAACAGCGTTCGGTTGTCAGCTTATCTGTTTTAAACCTGAACACTGGAAGTAACTATTCGAAGTTAAGAAGTTTGGTTGCTGCTGAAAATTAAAGATTTTTCCGTTTTTTTTTTTTTTTTGGTTGTTTTTTTTTTGCATAAAACCAATAGATTTGAGCCTGTATTTTAACAGTCTGCACAAACAGCAATCCTTTACTGAAACACCTCCAGCAAACTCCTCCTCCCACTCCTTTTGATAACATCACAGATTAGGACTTCAGATTTTTTTTTTTCCCGTATTTTGGCCTCAAAGATATCATCTTCTATCTCAGTGATGAGCTGGAATAAAAGGTCATCACTGCTTTTCATCAATCTGTGTTAAATAAACCTGCTTTGTGATGCACTGGAAATAACTAGATAAGCTTCCAAATAATCAACTTTAAAGATGCCCAAACAGCTGCTCCAGTTATTTGTAAAGAAGCCATGTGCACTGTCCATGCATTATTAATATTCATCCATGCTAACAGTTTTTTGAATGCGTCTGACTCAAAGGGATGAGCCTAACAAATGGACTTGCAAAAGAAGGCTTGCACTCCAAATGTCACGTCTGCAGGCTGTTCAATTTGTTTTGAATGCACTCCAAATGAAAAGCAATTTAAGAGCTCCAACCATTAGAAAGAGCCCTCAATGCTGAAGTGCAAACTGAACCTTAATTAGGAAAATCATAATTGGCCCGTGTGTGTGTGTGCTCATTTTGCTTTACAATTGCCCGACCCGCTTTCTCTAATGCCGCCCCCTAACAATTTATACACTTCAGCCATTTTACATGCAAAATATCAACATCTCACAGATTAACTTTTAGCTGGAAAAAAAAAGAATTATAGCTGGAAATGAGGACCAACTGGTTTAAATGCCTCCCAAACATTGACTGTATAAAGAGAACTGGACTGAGTAACCCTCTCCCCCCTCACGTTCCAAATAGGAATTACGAGCTGGCTACAAGAAGCCAAAATCCCGTAACTTTTATAGAAAAAATAATCTATGACTCATAGTCATTCTATTAGTTTGAACAGGGATCTCCAAACTACGGCCCGCGGGCCAGATCCGGCCCTCCTCCACATTTGGCCCGGCCCCCAAACACTATCAGAGATGTATACTTTTTTTCCTCAATCTGTCTGATAGAGACCCACATAGAATGTGACTTTTTTTCCACCCTTCTGGAGTCTGAACTGTGACGTGAGAGGGCAGACTATTTATAGGTTTAATTTTTTTTTTAATTTTTAAGTGTTTTTACAGAAATGGCCAACGAGGCCAAGTGGGTCCCATTTGGTTTAAAAGTGGGCAGAAAATTTAGGCCCCGAATGGGTTTGTCCACATGGCATTTTGGTTTCCCCTTTGGGCCGAGGGAGCCACCAGAAAACTAAAAACCAAACAACACAGGACGGTCTGACCTGGAGGACTGAGACAAATACAAAAATACAAATCTGTATTAATTGACAGAAATATTTAAAGAGCCATTGTTAAAATATAGGAAAAACATCACTTGGGTGGTCACCCCAGAGCCTGGACCAAGCCCTTCTAGTGCAGCTCACAGGAGAGTCTTCCAACATGGCGCAGAAGTTTGATGCCACGCCTCTTGTGGGCAGCAGAAGTGACTCCAATGGGCTATATGCATGACCTACTTCCGCATTCAGCCTTTGAATGCTCAGTCATTTCCGGTGGACCCGTGGGCTATTGTTTATGTGGAAATAGCAGAGTATTTGGACTTTAAAAGATGTCTTTTAGAGCTAACAAGTCACTATAAATTATCTTTGGCGCATTGTTTTTTTTTTTTTTCTAGTAAAATACCCCAAAATAAAAATGAAAAAAGATTTTAAATTGTATTTGTCGTCCTACATAGCAAACTTCGAAGGTAACTTGCTAATGCTAATGTTTACGTGCGACCAGCTCTAAAACTGAAGGACATTCATGTTGGCGACGCGTTACAGGTGCAGACAAGATGCAGATCGCTGCACTGTTTCATGCATTTTATGTAAAACCGAAGCTAAATGTTGCAGTATTTGATGAAGTCCTGTTAGCTGTCACACAGGTGAAGCGCTGCTGCAGCTGCGGCCGTGATCGGTAACCATTTGGAGCATAAGCCCGAACCGGAACCATAATCCTAACCTTAACCTTTCCTCCGAGTCCGTGCAGCCAAGAAAAAAACGTCCAAACTGACTGCAGTATTTAGAAAATGACATGTGGATACCGTTGTCACCAATCATTTGGGCTAATGCTAGCTAACATGAAAGACACATCTGATTATCGCTGTCTTTATCTTTATGACCCGTTAGTTGTGTTTCAGTTACTCCTCAGCCGAGTGTTTCTAAATTTGTGTAAATGTACTTTTCAGTGTCAGGTAGAATCAGTCTGACACGTGATTCCTTTCCTACGTCTCAACAGAGGCGAGGTTACCGTTAGCGCACGCCGCTATCGCTCCATGAAGAAAGGCAGAAGCTCCTCATCATCAGCTGGGAGTATGATCAGTAATCTGAAAGTCACTTCAAAGTTTGTTTACACATAAAAGGTTCTGTTGAACAGGTTTTCAATGTTCTAACAGAACATCTGAAGAAGTCACATGATCATACAGTACATGTTAGCGTTTTGTGAGTGTGGGGTGTTTGGTGTTTCATGAAGGCAAACTTTGCCTTTTTGGATGTCATTGTGTATATACATAATCATAAACTATCACACAATGTAAGAAATAATGAAAATAAACCAATACCAGGGAAAGTACACAGAGATTTGTCAAGTCCACACATATAGTTAGCCACAGCCGGAAGAGAGTAAGCGGTCTTATTCGAAACTGGAAATACGTCACCGCTCCGTGCATAGAGTTCATCTGTATGGGACGAAAACGCCAAGCTCCAGCCTTAACCGGTATGCTAAAAAGACCAGTGTAGACCCGGGCAGGCGGCTCTCAGTCCAGCCACGTCACGCCGATCCAGCACGTGGACGGATTGCAGTAAACTGAACCACTGAAGGCCACCTTAGCCCCTCACTCCTCTGCAATGGTGATATCGACAGGAGCGATTCACAACCGAGCCAACCACCTCCTCGCCTGGTGGCTAATATTTTCATAAATATTTCTCATGTATTTAAACTTTTATTTAACTTTTCTCCCCCAAATAGTTAACAGATTTCCTTTTATTTTGTTCTCATTCTAAAGAATCAAAGACATAATGGAGTCTTACAACTCCATCCTTCTATCATAATAAAGACAAACAAAAAAATAAAATACAGCCAGAGTAACTAACAGCTAGATGTGGAAAGATAATGTTTGATCAACCCCAACTGCCCATGCTTAAAGCCAAGTCAACAGATCTGGAACAATAAAGAGCAAGCTTTGACACAGAGAAAGGTCAAAGGATCAATAATTCATTTAAGATGCTCTGTGGGACTGACTGTGCAGTCAGTTTGTAATCAGGAGAGGAGATTTATTTTCCTTAACCAACTTTAAATGCACATTCCTTTGGAAGGAAGAAAACACACACACACACCGTGCCACCTCGGTCGATTTTCAGTGCTCTCACAAGGCCACAGGTTTTTCTCTTTTATTTACCCTTGGCTTGGCAAGAAACAGCTCTTAAATGGTACTTAAGGCTTTGAAACATTAGGGGGAGGGAATGATCAAGGATATATTTAAAAAATGACAATCTAGGCCTATAATGTATGTAAATGATGTGGAATAGTTGAGCTTCTCCACCCTTTTTTAAGGTCACATATGAACCAAATACCTTAAAGTTCCACTCCAATCATCTTTTGATTCATTTTAAAATAGTTCCTGGTGGTTTTTTAATTATGATTATGCCATTTTTAAGCCAAAATCATAAAAATCTGTGTATTTTTCTAGAGTTTCTTTAGTTGCTTCTACGTCACTTCAAGCTTTTTCTAACATTTTATTCGTCTGCTCCTGATTTACAATGATTTGAATAAAGAAATAAATTGTATGTATTTATGTTCTCTATTATCGGAAAAAAAAAGCTACAAGGACATGTTAAAAACTCCCAAAACACTATTTTTATCAGATTGAGTGCTACAAATTTTTTCGATTTTTTTTTTTCTTAAAGTTTACAACTTGTTGAAATCACACATCCAGTTTGCAGTTTTTCTCATGCGTGCTAGACTCTTGATTTGTGGACATACCGCAGGCACCTAGACTTATTTAAATTATGCAGCCTTGCAGAGAAGGGGCATCCAGAGGCTATGTATATGCTCAGATGTTACAAACCTGACCACTCTGAATGATTTAAAGGATGCCTGTCAAACCTAGATGCACAAAATACATACAACTTTGTTTTTTAAATCAAAATGCACAATGCAAAGTTTGAGTTGTTTCTCTCCCGTGTCCCCCGGCACACAAACAAACTTTCACAGTTTCTTTTTGGAGCTGTGTACCAGTAATCCCTGGTTGCATCACATTCAAAAGCAGCAAATGATTGTCAATGAATGAAATGTCACCAAATACTTTCAATGCTGGCTTTTCATCTCCTCTTGATTTTTAGGATTGGGTTCAGGTAAATAGTGAGGCACATGTGACCACAGCGTCTGAGCTGTACAGCCACAATAGGATTTTAAGTCAATGGAGTCTTGTTTGGTTTAAACAGTCAAATTTTGATCTATTGTAAAAGCCAGAGGTCTTTTATTTTCGATTATGGCTTCTTGTAGGCAAAATATTAAATTATGTGTCATTTTCTAGGACATAGTTTCTGCAGAGCGGCAGTTGTTCATCAGAAATATGTCTGAGTTGTGGGCAGAACTGTTGGCCCTCCAGATCGTTTTATTTTATTGTTGTTAATGGCCTAATGTAATCTATTGACAAAACATATTTTTATGGTGGGTAAAATATTGAAAGTTAATTAGGATTTAAATTGAATTGTTCTGGAATAATATTCCTGCCAGTTTTTACTCATAGTCTTGTTAAAAAGTTTTTAAAATGTAGTTTTAGTGTGTTTAATAAATGTTTATCCTGTTCAATCTAAGGTGTGTTTTGGGTTTTGGCCCCCTGTGCGATTGAGTTTGACACCCTTTATGTAAAGTAAGCCTGCTCCGACTTCCCATCATCCCTTCTACACTCTCTCCGGATTACACCACCAACCTGAAGTTTAGCAAGAAAAATATTGAGCAATATTGGAGCTAACCAGACATACAATTTAGAGCCAGAAAACGAACCATCAGAATGGAGCAGAGCAGGGAGTTTGTCGCCCGCTAACTGAAGCTCCTACGTCACAACTTCAAGTTTTTCAATCTGCAATTTTTATCTGCTCCTGATTCCCAATGATCTGAATAAGATCATACTCCGAAATGCTTCCTTTTCTAGATATATGTCTTCCATCATAAGGAAAATTCTTCAAGAATATGTTAACAACACCAAAAACACGACTTTCATTGGAGTAGTTCTTTTAAGTCTCCCTATGACAATTTTTTTAATTTAAAAAAAACTTTCCCAATAGTGTTTTAATTATGATGTTTTTAACCAAAATCCCTCAACCTAAATGTCTTTAAAAGACATTTTTCATGTTGATCTGAAGCCTTTGTTTCCAAATCTCTGAGGGGGAAACTCACACCAAAAATCCAGTGATGCTGATTTGACCACAGAAATGTGAACGGCGGCTCATTTGACTGCAGTCAATGTGAAGATACCATCTTCTCTTCTCCAGAACCTGAACTAGACACTAGGAACAGATGAGGGTTTAGTGCATGTTTCTTTCATAAGAAAAATGACACACAAACATTTTAAAAACTCAAAAAACATGATTTTCATCAAAGAGGGGCCTTTAAAAAGAAACAATTTGAGAACTTTCTAAAACTTGACCAAAAATGGAGAATAGAAACTTTATCAGTAAGTGGTTTCTTCTTTTTCATAACTGTTATAGTTTTTGGGTATAAAAGGCAAGTTTTACCAGTAAATTTATAGTTGTATTTGATTATTGGAATTAAAGTTAAATAAAAGAAGATTGCTATATTGATGTGATGATTAATGTTTGAGTTTATACTTATCTTAGAGCTGCCCTGCAGAACTTTAATCGTTTTAAGAGTCGGTTTTGTGTTAATATTTCATCTCAACAACTGCGCTGAACAAATAGTTGATGACAAAGACAAAAAAAAAAAAAAAAAAAAAATGGCAACGGCTATTTCACCAAGAAAACAACAGAACATTTGCCTGAGTGTGTCAGTCAACTCTGCTTTTCAAATTGCTATTAAACCATTTCAGCTTACATTGTGAAAGCCACAAACAAGTTTGACTGACAATCTAATCGGGCAGTAAGAGTAGGGGGTAAACACAACAATTTTCTGCATCTGAATGCCGCTCCACACTCAAATAAGGACACATGCACTTTTGCTGGACATGTTTGTGTGTTTGTTAGATATGCAATTGCCGGTCTGTTCATGCTTATTGTTCCTCAACATTATTTTGTTAGACAAATACCTGCTTCTCCAATTTTCCTGATGGTGTGTTGGCATCCCAGATGCTCACTCTGCCATTTTACTCTAAATTTCCGCTTTTGGTTAAATTAGACTTTGAATGCAATTACATGCCAAGGTGGGTTCATGACAGACTAACCTGTCATGGCTGCTCATTTGAAAGGATGCACAGTTATTATGAGTCATTTTGCTGCAACACTGTATCTGCTGGAAGAGGTGAGGACCACGGGGAGCTCTACAAGCTCCACATTGTCAGGGAAAGGCAGGAATGAATGATTAGTGCCTTCCAGTAACTAGTTCCAAGGAGAGTGTTTAAGGCAATAATGCAAGCAAATGGCTGGCCTAGTTTGGCTCAGTAATGAGTTGGAGCTCTGTGATTAGTAAAATCCATCACAAATGGCACCATTTGTGTAAATTTTGTTTGGAAACAGCTACTTTTTTTTTTTTCTGGGAAATCATGTAGCTGGCAGAGGAACTCTCAGTCTGTGGATGAGTCTGGCTGCACCTGCTTTGAGGTGTGTTGATTTTGGCAAATCTTTATCTCCTAGTTTGCCGTGTTTTGCACTTTGTCGTCTTCCGTGCCACACTGGGCTCGCAAATGAGAGAACTGTTTCCGATGCTGGCCACTATAATTCTCTCTTCCCTGACTCCAAGTGGATTAATTCAGCCAGAGAGTAATTGCCCTTGCATTGTATTGACTATATGCATGAGGGAATTCAAATCACTTTTAGGTTTCAGTTGTGCAGGACCAGAGCCAGTGTTTGAGACAAGTTAAGGTGTTTACGCCAGTTCATTTAATTTGGATGGAAACCGCAATGGTCGTATTAATGGATTAAAAGACTGCATGTAAATGTAATGGTGTGAATCTGCTGACTGCCTGGGAAACAGGGAATGGGGTCAATAAACAGCACTTGCAGATATTTTCCACAGAAAAAAAAGTTCATGTAAGTCAGGCACAGCATACAGATCAGTGTCTGACAACGGAAAATTAAGGTGATGAAGCATTTGACGGTGATTTAATCCTCTGCAGCAAGACTTATCAATGTCACAGATGAGGCTTTTCTGACATTATTTTTGCCCTGGTAATTTGAGACCTCTATTTTAACCACACTCTAAAAACAACAGAAGCTTTAAGAATGTGTTTTTGATAACTGTAAAAGTAAGAATGTCTCAATCAGGTTTTTTTAATCCCCCATTATGAGTCATTTTTGTAGAACATTTTAAGAAAATGAGCAAAATTAATAAAGAGAGTCATGTTTTCCCTTATTTTTATTATTATATTTACATTCTTTTATCATTTAAATTAAGCACTTTTGTGTAGTAGCTTCAACAAGCAGGTAAAAATAGTTGCTCGTAAAAATAGGGGATAATTAGTGATGCCAGAAAGATTGGGGACTTTA
Organism: Oryzias melastigma; assembly: GCF_002922805.2. Lineage (NCBI taxonomy): Eukaryota > Metazoa > Chordata > Actinopteri > Beloniformes > Adrianichthyidae > Oryzias > Oryzias melastigma. The sequence goes on along the minus strand of NC_050524.1, from coordinate 32,130,590 downwards.
GCTTTAGGATCTCCAGAATTATTTTTGATCATGTCACAAACAGGCAAATTTAGGACAAAAGGCGTGAAACACAGCTAAAAGCTAAATCAGGGTCAGGCATTATTCCAGAATGCTTACATTCACACAATAAAATAAGTATCCGATCCCTGATAGGGGATACTGATTCCAATCGAGTCTGAAACGACGTGATTGTGTCTGATTTTTGATCAGATCAGGACATCTTTAAGTAAGTTACAGAAAAATTAAAATTAAAAATGTATTGATTTAAGTAGAAAAGAAGTCTGGCTTCTTTTGCACTTGTTTTTTACACCGCGTCTTAATGAGCTTCTTAAAGGTGCATTTTCTGCCTCTTCTTTTGCCTTAAGCTGTCCAAGGACCCACTCAGGCTATTAATGATTTAAATCTTCTCCTCGTGTTGTTAGAGTTCTAAGAAACTGTTGCTGCTCTCCACCTTTCTTATTCTTTTGAAAACACCTTCTCTCCCCTTGCATGTAAAGGTGTATTCATGAAGCTGTTAAAGCACCGAGTGGATTTCGATTGACAAGGAAGAGTACAAACAAACTCAAACATCAGTTTTATTCTCCAAATATACAGAGCAAAAGCATCAAAGATTCACAGACCAGGACAGTTCAAATACAACCGTTTTTTCCTGTTTTTCTTTTTTTTTTCTTAGATACAGACGACCAGTGCCTGAAAATAGTGGTTTAGCTAAGATAATTTACACATTATCTTCTTCTTGCACATACTGTATGTTTATGGTTATTGTTTATACATCTGTCGAAATGATCACCCACAGTACGTACTTTTTCAGACCTGTGACCCGGGTGTTAATTGTGACTAATTCACTATATTTGTAGTACAGCACATTTTACCCAATCCCTTTGAGAGGCGTTTCCTGTGGCGCTTCCAGCTCTCTTGTCAGACTTATTATACACGAGAAACCACGTTGCTGTGAGCCAAACGCCATCGATTCCCAATGTGCCCGGAAAGTCAAAGCAAAATCCGAAGATTGTTTCTAAAACACTAAACACAGCCCAGGTCATACAGTTGCATGTTATTAAAGTACTAACAAGGTATCGATTTTTAAGGATAGAAAAAAGTGACAGAAAGACAGAAAGCATTTATACATTTATGAAAGGCTTATTATGATCAATTCCATGGTTGAAATGGCACCTGCTCAATGCATCCCATCGGGAACATTAACACCTCTCCAGCACAAAGGGCATCTTAAATAACCTGCTGTGTTTCACCTTTTACTGACATAAAGTATGAACGCTGCTATTATTCAGACTCAAAATATACACAGACAAAAAAAGCATCATTCTGCTAAAGGAGCAGTTCTGGTTCTGATTCGTCACTGGTTTTTGTCCTTGGTGTCTCTAAATACTAAAGTGGCCTGAGTCTTCTTCTCCGGATGGGTTGTTCTGTTTTATCAGGGAAGGGCAGCGACCTCTTGTAATTGTTCTGGGTCCCCGTGTTTAATCATCTGTTCTGCCCTGGCATCTGTGTTGTGCTTGTCGCCAGACAAGCAGGCGGTGCCAACACAAGTAGGCCAGTCATCCACAGGTGAGTGGGGCACACTTTTCCCACACACACCACATTTCAAACGCCTCAGCGTCCACAGACTACAGCTCTAGACCAGGGGGCTCAAACTCCATTTACCTTGGGGTCACTGAAGGCAGTGCCTATATCTTCGGTCTATTGTCTATGTCTACTGAACAAGTTTACTGGACCTCTGCTTATGTCTAAAATGTTCAATAAATGTGTTCAATAGACATAGAAAGTGGACCAAAGACATGGACAGTGAGATATTTTTGGCACAAATGGAACCCCATAGAGCACTGGCTGATCGTGTTGAGAAAATTACGTGAAAATAGTCACCGCTCCCCCCCCAAAAAAGTAAAGAACTCATTAATGTGGTTGAGGGAAGAGGGACGTCTGCTTCAATCCTGGTCAATGTCATGCCCCCAAGAGCTATATACCCCACTGGGATTGGTTGGTTTGTCAGCTCTGCCCACAACACTGTAAAAGTGCCATTTATACAAAACTCACAGGCTCCACCAACATTGACATCTCGCACTAAGGCGGGGGCCACAAAATATCGACGTGGGGGCCACAAATGGCCCCTGCTCTAGACACTGGGGTGGATTGGACAGACGCCCCGCCCATCCTGTGTTAATATTTTTGTGCACTTTTTCTTGAAAAGAAAATTACAATATTTAAATAAAGTGATTTTTTTTCAGGGGGCCAAGCATAATACTTTGATTAAAGGTTTAGTATTCTGGTATTAAAGACCCACTCCAATGAAATGATATTTTGGTGTTTCTAACATGTTCTTATTGCATGTATACAAGAAATATAAACATGTATTGTATATTATGTTGCACATATATTCAACAATTGAATATTAAAACTCAATTTTTGAGTCTTCCTTTATTCAAATAGGGATAATTCAGGAAAAGCCCAAAAATAATGTTTGCAAAAGCCCTTTTTTGGATCCGGTAAACAAAATGGGCGGGGAACACTCACTTCCTGCTCTGCTCCATCCGTGTGAGTTGGCATCTGGCTCTAAACTGTACGTCCGGATAGCTCCAATATTGTTTGACATTTTTATCGCACTGCTAATGTTAGCTTTGGGGCTTTGAGTAGCTGTAAACTAGCAGGACGGAGTGTTGAAAAAGGGATGATGGGATATCAGCTGAGGCTTACTTCTGTGCCAACAGCCCCGCCCACAACTCAGAGAATAATTTCTGACTAACCCCTGCTGATCTGCAGAAACTGTGTCCTAGAAAACTATGTTTTTGATCAAAGAATATGATGTAAAAAGTGAAATCAATTAACAAATGAGTAGTTTTTATCAAATTACATTTTTCATTTGAGTAAACTATCAACTCAAAATTTTAAATTTAATGAAAACAAATAAATTCCAATGTAACAAATAACAGATTTTTTGTTAATTGATCCAACATTTCACTTTTTTTGGTGTAAAATGGCCTAATTATAATTAAAAGAACCACTGGGAACACTTTTATAATAGGTCAAAATATGATTGGAGTGGGACTTTAAAGAATTATAAGCATTGATTTTACCCTATCTGTTGGAAATCACATCAGGCGGTGACTGAACGCTGCAGATATCAAGGGAACACAAGGCTTATGCTTATAAATTCTTGGAAAAATAAATAAAAAAGTGGCCAGCCATACTTGACAGTCATCATGGTGCCAGGCCCAAAATACGACTGGGCATCTCTCCGAGGGACTGAAGGTATAATAACCTCTTACTGCCTCTCACTTCAAAGCTGTCCCAGATAAGCTCTTCTCTTACCTCCCTATGTTCTTGGCGCACCCGCAGTCACGCTTTCCCTTGAAAGAGAAAACTGCACACACCAGCCTTTAATGTAATTTCTCTGAAACAAGCGGTGTTGATTAAACTTTTGGAAAGGAAACAAAGAGAAAAAAACAAAAAAAATGATTGTCTGTGTGTGGAATTCTGGTGCCATGTGTTTGTCGAGCTCTAATGTGCTGAATTTTGAATTAAAAAATAAAAAAGACAGAAAAACCAGGAAAATATATATATATACAGAGAAAGACAGCATTAGAGATTTATATACAGTCTGCTAAGTGCCAAGCTGGATTATCAGCATTGAGACAGAGCTTTTTGTCTTAAGCTGTACAATGGGCACCAATCCATTTGTAAAATTAGTTCAAACCACTGGCACTCATGTGGAAAACCCTATTGAAATGACTTGAATAAAATCATATGTAAAGTGCTTATAGCAACAATTTGCCTTTTCTTTCCCAACATGGTGTGCTTGATATTTCATGGGTCGAAACAGATTTAATAGTTTTACGCTCATACTAAATCGTTTCAGGGCTCTGACTGCTGCACAACATCCTGAATTAAAACTACCTGATTTTCTTGGCTGTTTTTTTTATTTTGTGCTGTGCTTTGACAAAACAAAGAGGACACAACGAGCGGCTGTTCTTTCAGTAGAGTCTCTGATCCATTTATGCTTCCTAGAAATTCTCTTTGTCTTTTAATAAACTGATGAAGTCAGTTGGAAGAACCCATGAAAGTCACAGCACACGAGTCTTTTCTTTTGTTTGTCTCATCAAATGTGATGTTGTATCGCTGCTGCTGTTAGTTTGCTATTGGTTCCTGCTATTTTAACTCAAAGCCAACCTTTGAACAATAGATAAAGTACACAGTTTTGTAGTTTAGCTGAGGATAAATTAGAGTACAATTGAAAAAATGGGAACATTTCTGCCTCCATCTTTAGAGCATCTGTTTTCCTATGGACAGTTTTGGGTACTCCGAAATAGCAATTTCCTTCTGTTATCACTTTGCTTCAAGAAGAAAAAAAAAATGGATTATAACACATTTATCAACCTGCTTATGTGAAATTATCAAGCAAAAAAACAAAACAAAAAAAACTCTTGAGCGTGTCCAAAGTCTGGCCTTTTGGCCAAATGTCTATTCGACTGGCCGGAGGCTCCTATCACATAACCCTTGTGCTATCTTATGGGGTCCAGATGACCCTAGTCTTACACTGACGTGCTATCCGTCCAATGACAAATGTGGATGAAGGTGGACAGGATTTCATGTCTCCAACGGACACCACTGACAATCAAAAATCATAAAAAAAAAAAAAGTTCAGTGCGCTTTCTTGTGGGGTCCAGATGACCCTTCTCCCAACATCAACATACCTAGGATAGCACAACGGTTTATAATCAATATGGCTCCCAGCACTTCCTAAAAGCTGTATTACTTCTTGATTGTGATTGGCTAAATTACATCATGCTATTCTAACAGGGTCCAGATGACCCCAACCTTATATTGATGTGTGATCCCTTCCATGACAAAGGTGGATAGGTTTTTATGTCTGCCACAGACACCAGTGAAGATATAAAATCCTTAAAAAAAAAAAAAAAAATCAACTCACTTTCTAGTGGGGTCCAGGTGACCCCACTTTCAATGTAAACATGCCTAGGATAGCACAAGGGTTACAAATGTCTTTACTCGTTTTTCTGTTTTGGGTGAAGCAATAAAAAGTATCCCATTGGAATCATATTTTCCACTAATTATTTAATAATTTAATCATTTCCGTTTAATGGTATAATATGGGTTTAAAAATGTCAGGCCAAATACTCCCAAATGTTCACCTCACCTATTCTGGCCAAAAAGTTTGGACACCCCCGAACAAAATAGTAAATAAATCAATTAATTAATTAAATTAATTAATATAATTCCACATTTTGTGCATGAGCTAGCCATAGCGTTTAACCAGTGTAGTACCCCCCAAAAAAAGAAAAAAATGGCAGGCACAATCACAGACAGTAAGAATGCACTAATCTCCAGTGTCGATGGTGATCCAACTAATATTTCTGCACACTTTAAGAAGTTTAAGCATAGTATTTTCCAAAAAAATGCATTCAGCAGGTGCCCTCAAATATATCTGATGGTGTGTCTCGTTAGGAAGAGAAACTCACAGGTACAACAACAAGTCATAATGTGTTGGCTTTCCTGCCACGTATGCCTTGAAGCAGGATTTAGCATGGTAACACGGTGGTGGATGCAGCTCGCCAACATCAGATGAGCCGACAGTGTTTGTCTAAGCTCTCACTTAGTCAAAGTTTGTATTGACCCAGTTCAAAAAGGCCCTCAAGGCAAAGTAGATATGGACAAGAAGAGGCGTTCACGTCTCATTTAGAGTCATCCGACTGGGAAATCAGAGTCAGAAATTAAACGTTACAAAAGAAGTCACATATGTACACTGATATTGTTTTATCGCAAAGTAAACTGGTGAGTCAGGGATTAAAAATGAGATCTCGGCTTATGTTTCTCTGCTCCGCACTGTGGCTAAGATACAACCGTAGTGAAGGGGAGGACAAATGTTTTTAGTATTTGAGACGTCTGTGGAGAAAGTTGACTTCCACCTACACAGGCAGCCAGTTTTAGCAACCAAGCACTTAAAACTCAGTGTGTGAAAGTAAGGTGGAGGGGGGGGTTATTATGGTGATTGCTAAAAAAAATCAAATAAAACCCACATGCGCATCCATTGTTGTGCCGTAAACTATGAAAGAGTGGCAGGACTTCAGCTTGCACTCATTATCCCGCAGTGTTTCATTGTAATCTTGCTTCCTTTGAATGACAATCTTCAAAAAGTAAACTTCACAACCAGTGAAGTGGATTGTCAGACAAAGTCTTGTTGTCCTGCCCTTTGTTGTGTTAGCAATCTGATTGTGGAAATCAAGAGCTCAAAGTCCTATCATGAATAGTGTACTTTCTTGGCGAGTAAACTATCTGTGGCACAAGTAATCGAAAAAGAGGGAGCTGATGAAATAAGCATGAGGGAAAAGTAAGGCTTTTTCATCCATTTTTTTTTCTTTTTGGGAAACTAATAAGTCAAAACAAGTCTCACAGGGCACTAAGACAAGTGTCCCCAGCATCTTCTGGCGTCCATAGGAAACAATTCATAGCACAGATGCTTTAGGGTCTCCTGGTGGCGCACTCTATAAAAGTCTTACAATCCTGGCTGCTGGATACCCCCTAACAACACCCTCCTTCCCGAGAAGGTCAGACATGGGTCTGCATGCGCTTCTGAAGGGGACGGGTGAGGTCAGAGTTCTGCGAGGACGACTGGGAATAGTGGGAGGAAGAGGAGGCCGACGCCTTGCTGTCTTTGTCGAACTGCACGTAGCCGTCCGGCTTACTGTAGCTGCTGATGCTGCTGTCGCACTGTGTGTCGATAAAAGAGCTGGAGTCGCTGAGCGAGCCGCGCTGGAACTCTCGCTCGCACAGCTCGATGGAGCTGCTGCCCATCCCCAGCACGAAGCGTTGGCTGTAGTCGTACAAGCGGTTAGGGCCCGCTCCCAAAGTGGAGTAGATGTTGGTGAAGGACATGCCCGTCGGTACCCGCTGCTTGCCCAGGGTTCCAGTGCTGCTTGGGTTCCTCACTTCGGTGGTCTGATTTCCTGACATGGTGGGAGTGTGGTTCTCTTTGAAGGTATTGACGCTGTAATAGCCGTTTGTTGGGTCCTAGTGAAAAAACACAGATGGTATAGGAAGGTTAAAAGCAGCCATACTTTACTTGGGAAAACTCTTTGACCTGTGGGCCACAAAAGGTGCTAAAATTTGATAGAAGGGCCAAATCAGGAGCAGATGCATAGAGTGTTTTGGTAATCCATCTCAATCGAAAGAAAGGAATTATATAGAATCTGGACAAAAACATGCTTTAACTTTAATATATATATATATATATAGTTTTTGTTAAACAAAACATATTATAATTTTTATTTAAAAAATGTTAATTTTGTTCTCATTTCTGTGGCCCAATGGGTTGATGTCTCTCAGGAAAAGGCAAACTTAGCCAAATGCTATGTTCATGCAACACATTCTTGTTCCAAAGTTGTCACATATTGGCATTCGGTTAAGGACCCCTCAGGGTCAAAAATTGACGTTTTGAGTGTCCTTAAATCATCGTTTTTTGACGTGCTGACTGTTCCCATTAAGTCACAGGCTGCAAACCAGATCTGGTCCAGTACGGCAACACTGATTGTACGATATGCTAACCCACTACTGGTACCATAACCCAGTACCGGTTCGTGTCCGGCACCATGTCCGAGCCCGGTTTGCATCGGGTACCGCTTCTGGTACCACGTCCGGTATCTCATCCGGTGCTGGGTAAGGGTACCGGTACTGTGTTAGGGTACCGGTAGGGTACCAATTGTGGTACTGGGTTAAGACTAGGGTACTGCTGCAGTCCGTTTCGGTACCAGGACCGGAGGTCGGGGAGCCCTGATTTAATTGGAATCATTGGAACAACCAACAAGTCAATTTTTGACGAGGAGGGTTACTTAATACGTAGATTTGTGAGGACCTGGGTGATGAGCATGTGTTGGCTCACCGTCTATCTTAAAACTTCCTGAAGGCCACCCACATGCCTCGTACAGATTTGCCCGTTTTTACCCCACAAAGAACCTGTATCCACCGTAAAGGGAGTTGTGACTAAGGCTTGAATAAAAGAGGAGAAACTGGGAAGAAATAGTTTTGTGTGTGAGTGTTTTTCGTGTATTTTCTAGACTGTGGCAGCAGAGGAGCTGCTTTAAAAGTGGCAGTAATTACCATTCAAACTGGAGATCAAATTAAGTAACAGTCTGCTGTTTTAGTCATGGGGAAAACACCGGTCAAGCTTGGAATGAGGGTTTAGGCAGCTCCTGGTAAGATTAGGATAAAGTCTCTCACTAATTAAGCAAGCCTTAATGATTTACACTTTGGCATCCAAGTGTCACTGAAAGGTCCCGTTTGTTCACGTCCCGTCTTGGCTGAAAAAGCTTCTGAGGCTGCAGCCCTGCCACTTGTTTGTGTGTTAGATTGATGACACCACACTGCTGTTGCTAAGGGTCCAGTTAAGGCATGTGAGCGCTTTCTTGTTTCTGTGTGAATGGCTGTGAATGTCAGGCACAGTGAGTGTGGTGGCAAGTCCCGAAAGAAGAATGCTCATAATGGGAGAGACAACCTGAGAGGATCCTCGTTATGCTTGTCATTATCAGACAGCAGTCAGAGAGATTGTTTGTGTCTGGCCTTTATCTCACACCGGCTTCTCTCTCCACTCTCACCTCATGCGCAATGTCATTAACCAGGATCAAAAAGTGTGGTCTCCAGACGCAGAAGGTAAGCAGGGTTAGCACAAAAGAAGCAAGCTTCCAGCAGCCCATGCCAGCAAATGTATTGACAAAAGAGCAAACAAATGCTATAGAATCTATTTAAATGGGATGCACAGGGTTGCTGAACAACAGATGTACCACTTCTTTGGTAAAAGCTGTTTGTGCACTGCTGAAATCTGTTTTCCAACAGAATTTATTTACATTAAAAAGTGAAGGTTAGCACTAGAATAAACACCTGCTGAGATAAGCTGCTGTGCTTGATTACCACTGCACTTACATGAAAAGCACAGATTTCTTTTTTTTTTCCTTGAGAGGTTTTAAGACTTTTCTCACACATTTCAGTACTTTTTGCAACTTGTGAAACACTGAGATTTCCTCTAAGAACAACAAGCTGTTCCTTTATGACGGTGAAAAATCTACTGTTAGGCTTGTTTAAAGTTTTCTTGAATCTTTAGTAAATTAATTATGGCTTTCAAAGAGTTTATACTAATTACTTAAGTAAATACAGCAGCTTTACCTCTAGTGTTGACATTTTTCCGATGACTCTTTTACCGTTTATGCAATTACTGTCATTCCAGTAGATTCTGCAGCGTAGAAAAGCAGCTTTGCGCTGATATGCAACAGTTTACACAATCAACATAAATCGGCTGATTCTGTCGTGGTGAAAGCAGCTTTGTAACATTGTGCAACCCTTCACATTAGTCATGTGTTGCAAATCAGAGCAAAACCTGCTGGAACTCATTGATCGCATAAACGGTTCGTAAACGCCTACGATAGGTCAAAAGAGCAAAGGTCAACTAGATGTTGCTGGTGACATCCCTGATGTTAAATGGCCTATTCTTATTTAGAGAGTATTCAGACGGGAAAAATTGGTAAAACTTTAGATAAGCTGCTGCAAAACACTAATTTAATACATTTGTTAAGTTTATAAGCAGTTTATTAATATGGCCTCTGTAGTCAATGGTCTCACTTTGGGTGTTAATGAATGTTAATCTTATTCCGCTTATTGTTCTGATAATTGTCTTACTAACACTCTATAAACACATAAATAATGTGTTAATAAAGCTTTTTATGTAATCTTCTTATAAAAATCCATCGGTCTTGACTGAGTCCGCTTAATTTGCTCCAGATTGAGACATAAACTTTGTGTTTGGTCTGTTTTCAAACTGCTGTCAACTAAATATTTCTGTTGTAAACCAAAGCTTGTAAACAAAACCACATGAATAAAGATCTCTTCAGTCATTGGCCAGGAATTATAAGGGTGGGGCAAAGAAACGAGAAAAAAAAATAAATTCTATGCTTCCTTGTTGAGATAATTCGCTAATTCAAACTTGAACATCTGTATCAGTGTCAGAACAACACTTTTTACTCGCTACTTTGGTACGGGAAAGACATGTTGCAAGGCGGCTACTGAGGAAACGATAGCGATGAAGGTTCGCTGATAAGCGTCAAAGATTGTTGGGAAAACAGTGTGAGAAGCAATGTGTATCAAATTAAGAGTTGTTTTAATGAGCCTGCATTCATCCCACCACATTTCAATGACTTGCTGTGTCTCATTGCATGCTCCACATATTGTTGCTGCCTTTCTAGTCTGTTTACATCCCGGCTATGGAAGCCATTTGGTCCTGTTGTTCCACTCTGAGCATGGAGCATATTCAGACTGAGAAAAACTTAGAGCGAACTGGAGCTCTGTCCAATTGGAAACAGAGTCCGCCTCGAAATATGTACCTGAGAGCAGTTTGTGTATCCAGACTTAAAATTTGTTCAGGATTATCAGGGGAAATGAACTATGGTTCACTTTAAGCGGACCAAATGTGTCCAGTCTGAATACACCCATACCTACTTATATAGCGCCTTACTACCTTCTTAGAAGATCACTAGTCTAGTCATACTGTTCAGCTGAAAGCGCTGTTTACATCACTGTTTTATTTTAAAAAGTCCAAACAAGAGCAGCATATAGGGATAGATCTGCTACTATCAACACAACTACAAACAACAAGAAACAAAGAGAATGGTAAAGTTGACCTTTACAATAGCTTATTTATTGATAACCTGCAGAAAGATTAAATTATACATTATACAGTAAGGCGTATATTTTGAAAGGGCTTTATGTAGTAAAGTGCAAATGATTTGTGCAGATTGATCTTTTAGTTTCCATTTAAACGTGTAGTCAGGGGAATGTTGGTTTGATGGTCTTTTCTTTGACAGAAATGGTATTCCAGGTTGAATGTGACCTCAACAGCATATACAGAATACATGAATGTGCGCAAGCTCCAAAAATTCTATGATGAACGATCAGAAAGGATGGGCACTCATGCTGTACCGTAGGTGTCACTGATCAAACACACTCCATGGATTACCTGGGGTCGCGCTCATATATCAAGTTTCTAAATAAAGCATTCGTCTCTTTTTATTTGCAACCAGTAGGGCAGAACCTGACATGTGAGTCACGCTTTGCTTTTCTCACATGCTGATTATGTCACTACCCATTAAATGGTGATATGATTCAAAAGAGCTGCAGTGTGTATTTGGTTAAAAATATTAAGCTGCTGCTAACATGGTGGCCCACTGGGAAACAGATGTGGTGACAGATAACATGTTGGGTGGATTATTTTAAAGACTTGTTAATGATTTTATTGAAGCAGCCAAATGACTAACAAAGAAACTGAAATGTGGAAGAAAAATCTCTTTATGTTTTTTTTTTTTGCAAAGAAAATACAGTTTTTGAAGATACATGGAACAGACGTGTTTGAGTAATATTCTATAACTGAAAAACATACTTAAAAAGATGCTTCAAAGAACGTTGTGCATATATATATATATATATATATATATATATATATATATATATATATATATATATATATATATATATATATATATATACATATATATACTTGTATATACATATATATCTTTATGAATATATATATATATGTTTTGAGCATGTCCAAAAATGTTATGCTGAACTTACACGTCACTTTAAAGTTTCTGTTCATTCACATGGGAATCTGGTATCAGATTAAGAAGGAAGATTTTGACATCCATCCCAAATGTTTTTGACCAGCACATCACTACAGTGTTCCCTTTTTTATCGTGGGGGTTACGTTCTAAAAATAACCTCCAACTGGTGAAATTCATAAAGTAGGATTATAGGTGTTTTAAGAAACCTCTTACATTTACACCGTGCGCGGAAGTGTCGCGGAATTCCCTTGCAAAAATATGATCGGATTTGCCAATCGCGGTATTTTTATTTTGAAAAATTGGTTATTTATTGAAAAATTAACCAGATTTCTCATGTCCTGGCGTAACTTCCTGCCAGAATTGACGCAGATCGTTCGCGGCTCGCTTAAAAAACAGAAATGATTGCTGCATGGAGCGAGCCAGCCGTGGCCCTTCGTGTCTGTTGTGATATACACCATAGGTTAACAAAGGCGCCAAATGGAAGCGGGATCCTTTCTGTGCTGCTGCGGTTTGAACCAGGCCTTACTATACACTTTCTTGAAGCAAACAGGAACATTTTCACACTTTTCTCTTTATTTTAAACTAAAATAAGTCCACGATTACAGATTGAAAACAAAGATCTGATTGGGATGAAAGATTTATATAAATGTGGCAAGCTGAATACATTCTGTACAGGAGACACGACATGGAGATTGATTGAAAACAGACAATCAGGATGTTGAACAGAGTTCTCTCAAAGAAAAGTTCATGCAAAATTGCAATAAAAAAATATCTGTCCAACTTCAAGACTGAGACAGGCTCAAAATAGCGAGGTAACACGGTATTGTGAATTAAAACCTGCTGTGTGAATGTAGTGAATGAAGTGCTGAAGACGATAACGACCATGTCTTCCTGTTTTTTTTCTGTTCATCATCTTGAGGTAACAACTTAATGACTCATTATCACGAGATAACAACCACTGCTTTCCAAGAAGAAAGTCTAAAAGTAAAGCTTGTTATCTGAAGATCATGGCTTAACATCGCATTATCTTAACCAAAAAAGAAAAAAGAAAAAAGCTAAGCTTCTTAAACGACAATGGGGAGTTCGAAAGTGGTTTCTGACTGAGAAACAGAAGTATAGAAAAAAAATAGATGTTTTTGTCTTCTGTAATGTAGCTTCACTGTATTGAGATTGTCTAAAATGAAAACTGTTTCTGAAAGTTGATTGCTTAGTTAGAGGTGACGTGAAACCAAAATGACCAATTTATTCAATTACATATCTGTAGGTGTGGTTATTTAAGAGTTTGAGTCACACTTTTAGTCATAGTTTCTGAACTTAGTTGCATCTTTTTAATTTGATCATTCATCATCTAAGAGTTTTTTTTTTTTAACGCTATTACATAACACACTGCTCCGGTTCTTCTGTATTTGGGTTCTCCAACAACCAGAAACCTTAACAATAGTTGTGCTACCTGTCAAACTCCTTTGTGTGTGCTTTTATTCTTTCCTCCGCGTTAGTCTCCTGTGGCTGACGAACCACATTTCATCCGAGCCCTGTTTAAACTCCCTGGTCTCCTTCACACGTATCGCTGGTTTGTTCAGTATTGTCTCTTGCTTTAGTGAACTAGGACAGTTCAAAGACCCAGTCTTGCAATTTTTGTTAAAAGCTTTTCTGGGAGGTTTGTTTGTTTTCTCAGAAAACTCAGTTTTTTTTTTTGTGTGTTTTTTTTGCCCATCACCCATTGCTGTCCTCAAGAACCCATCTCAGCCCATCTACCATCCCTTTCAAAATAAACCTTGTTTGAACCAGCACCTGGGATCTGTGTTCTCCTCTTATTCTCTTCAATCTTTGCTGCACAACAAAAGTAACAGACTTTTCACAGAAAGCCACATATTTAATCAAAAAACATGTATATTTTAACCTTTTGGCATGTTATTTTATTTTGAAGGGAAAATGCATACGTGTAGCAATTTTGGGGCAGACTTTTTTGTTTTATTTTTAGGAACCTTTATTGAATCAAATTGGATTTTTATGACACTAACTAGTGCAGGACTATCCAATGGCCTGGATTTAAAAAACAATTCGGAAAACAAACTTTCTATTTTGTTTTTTTAACGGCAGATACAACACGTTCACATTCCCAAGTCATCGCATATTGACGGGGTGAGGGACCCCTCTGCGACACTTTGACGTTTTGGATGTCCCCAACTGGTCTTTTTTTGACATGTTGGCTTTTCCCATTAAGTCATCGGTCCCCAACTTCTTGTCCGGAACTGGTCCAATACCGCGACTCGGAGCGCACAGGTACCCAAATCCAGTACTGGTAGCTAATTCAGCACCGGTCGCGGGACCTGATGTAGTACCAGACCTGAATCGGTACCAGATGCGTTACCGGGCATGAACCGGACACAGTACCAGATCTGAACCCTGTACTGGGTTAGGGTCCTGCAACTGGGTTAGGGTACAAGTACTGGACTCTTGAGAATGTGTTAGCAAATATGACATAATTGATTTAATGAATAGAAAAAACCTAATAATTGCAAGCATGATACTTTAGCTGTGTTTCCTTTACTTATATGTGCAAAACTTTCTAGAAATGTCAAAAGAACACAATTTTGCAATTACACTGTTTCCATTAAATGGAAATTATGTGAAAAACACAAACCAACTCATGTGTTAATGAACGGATATGAAAAGTACTTTGATTTACAGCAGAAACTATCACATTTCTTCCATGGCACTCGTGCTCATCATCAACTATAAAAGGAGACGTTGGCGTCTTATTCAGGCCATGGATGTCATGGACAGAAAGATTGTGGTGTTTTTCAATTAAGCAAATTTATAGCAAAAATCCAATTTGCGTAATGTCATAGTTAAGGGAATTGCAGTTAATGAATATTGATGAATTCATTGTGCTCTATTAATAAAAATGTTGATTTAAAAGATACATACAAATACATTACTTTTGCAAACGTTTTTTAAACGCAATGCATTGTGGTCTTATTCCCCAATCTAGTGTGCATTGATCCACACTGGTTATTCGCGAAGCATTCTGGGAAATTTCTAGGGGCACTGAAGGGGCACTTTGAAATAGTAGATTTGGACAGCAATGCAAAATGGCAAACGCACTATATAGTGTATTCTGTAGTGATCAGTGGAGGAGCTCAGACACAACCTAAGTTTGACAAGTCATATAGTTTTTTAAAATAATATGTTAACTATGGATTATTAAATTACTTTTTTTTTAAAGATGCTGTAAAAATACAAAAAAATCATCAAATAAATGAAGTTGTATAACAAAGATAAAATCAGACTAGGTAAATAACAAGAGCTTTAATCAGGTCTTATCTACTTTCAAACGATTAATCTCAGTTTTCCCGCCTATAGCATAATATATGTAAGTCTGAGATAGTGTCTTGAGGCCAAACTCATTTCTTGAACTTGTGAAATTAAGAAACTGATTATTAAAATCAGTCCTTTAAGAGGACCTAATATATCCCCAGACTTGTAGAGGAGAGAAATTAATACTAGACAGGTTTGACAATGGAAAACCACTATTTTCCTCCTGGTATTTGCTCTCCCTGCCTCACCTTTTTGGGCTATCTAGTACCTGCATTCACGCCATCGTGCTGCCAGCGTTCATCAGGCATACCTTTATGTGCTGATACTCCTTCTCCTCCTCTTGTAACACTTCCAGCTGCTTTAGAACAGATTCCTGCTGAAACTCTCCCCGTTCAACCTACACAGACATCAAGGGAAGCGCGTTAAGAGCTCGAGCTTATCGAACCTCCGCCACTAAAAAAAGACATTCTGAGATAAATGGGTTAAGCTTTTATCACTTGTTCTCCTTTTTTTAATATCAGTCAAACATGCTTCACCTTCACTCAGGGCTGGCAGGGAGCATTAAAAATTCATCTCTGAATATCTTTTATTTATCTTTACATAATGCAGATTTGTGCGATAGCTGAGTTAAACTTTCTGCTCTTAAAGGAAGTGCCGACTTCACTAAATATTTTGAAAGAAAATGCAGTCTCAAAGCTTTATCTATAAATAAACCAAAGGTTGAACAAACTAAGAAAACACTCAAAGGAGTTCTTTTTGTTTCAGGGATGGCTGTAGATATGGAAGAAACCGCTGTAGGATTACAAAAGCTGACACACTTCGATCTAAAATACATTTATCTACTCAGTGTCTTTGTGAAATAGTGCATTTTTACGTAAAACATCAACAGCAGCAACCGCATGCATTCATTACTCAACTGTCGGATTTGAAAAATACGCTGATATCTCTGATAAAGGAAGGATGCTGTGACACTCACACTCACCATCAGTTGTTTCATGGAGCTGTGCTCTTCGTTCTCTCTCGCCGCGTTATGGTCTTTGTGCACAATCTCCACCCGGATGTCATTTTTCGCCGACACGACTCCTTTCAGATCTGTCAGAAGAAGGCAACACATGCCGCACTTCTCAATAATTTGCCAGAAACAACCATCTGTATTTGTTGACATAATCATTTCCCACATTTCAGTTTGAAGCATTGTAATGCTTAACAAAGGACCTGGGTCTGCTTTGTTAGAGATCTCCCCTTTTTCACATAACAAAACAGCCAAAATTATTAATTATTTCTGCTTCCTGTCTTTTCACATACATGCAGTTTTCCAGCGGTGGCTCATTCTGTTCAGGAAAATGCGGATGTTATGCTGTCATATAACAAAATCTTACTTTCTGTCTTAATTTTGCTTGCAAGTTCTCTCTGGTGAGCACAGATGGAGACGGGCAGTGAGGGCATAACCAGGTGCGCTTCCTCTGTAGTATACAGACAATAGACATGCTGAGGGGACCAGTAGCACAATGTGGTTCTTGGATGGAGACAGTGGCTGGCTGCCTCCGGCTTGAATCATTTGATTTATGGGTGGGTGACAATGAACAAAGTGGGACGTAAAGAGTCTCAAAAGCGAATGCAGCCTGATTGAGAATGCATAAAATGAGCCCTGATTCTGATTAGGATCTAGCGATCTTTGCAAGACAAAAAGATGTCCATCTTTACTGGTCATTTATTCTACTTAAACTGTGAGGGTGAATTTCGCAAAACTCAAATTTAGCTAAAAAAAAAAAAAATCTGCAACAATCTCCTAAAGTTTTTGTGTTGTAGCTACAAGAAAAAGGAAATCTGAAAAAAATGGTTTGTTTATGACACAAATTCGATCTCTGTTGCTGAAGTCAAAACAGAATGAGTGGATGGACATCTTTCAGTGTGCTTTGGGTTAGTACAGCACTTTGGCATGCATGTTCAAAAGGACATAAGAATAGACAGAAGACGTACTTCTTTGGGAACGAGTGCAGCAAAATGCACCAATGGTGCCCATTAGGACAATAAGGGCCACGAAAGCTCCCACTGCTATGCCGATGATCACAGCCACCGGGAGGGATTCTGCAGAGAGCAAAAAAGACACATGACCTTCCACAATGAAAATCACAAACATCTCATTTGTACACTGAATTCCCCCCAAAAATGTCTTTTGACATAAGTTTAGATCAAACATAAAATCATAACAACTCTCTTCTCTTCTTTTACATTTCTGTTCCAAAATTCAACTTTCATATTCTGTCTCTATCATTGGATATTGCACAGGTACAATGCCAGGTTTTAAAACAATATAAGCATTTGAAAACAGCAAAATTAAAAATAAAAAAAAACTACAATTACCAACCGTTTTCGTTATTGGTGTGGATAAGCATTCTAGAGAGAGTCTCATTATTTTAACGTCTGATGACTATCTACTTTTGTTGAACCTAATGTTTGGTTTTTCCACTGCGTGGTTTCATTTTAACTTAGTAAAGTGCGGGTGTTTTTCCATTTATTGAACTGCAATTATGTCAGCGGGATTGGTGCACAGATATTTATCAATCGATTTCTTCATTGTTTAATCAAGAAAGAAATATTAGTCCTGCCTGTTTTTATTCAGAGTTATGTTAAAAAGTTAGGTTTTTAAAGTTTTAAAAAATGTAGTTTTAGTGTGTTCAATAAATGTTTATCCTGTTCGGCCCACAACCTAAGGTGTGTTGTGGATTTTGGGTCCCTGTGCAATTGAGTTTGACACCCCTATTCTATTCTATTCTATTCTATTCTATTCTATTCTATTCAACAGCTGAAAAATAGATAATAACAACATAAAAATTAAGGAAATATATGATTATTTTTTCTAGACTTGCACAATAAATTGCAAATTTATCGTTATCACGATATACGATAAATTATAAGATTGTAGGGAAAATCAATTTGGCGATATATTGCGATATTTCGATATGGCGATACTTGTATCAATTTAAATGTTGACATGACGATATTTATTTAATTATTTATGAGCATCCTTCAACATCTTGCTTTTGTTTCCACCTTCACCTCCGACCACTAGTTGGCAGCAGAGCACATTGAGCCTCTTTGAGCAGCTCTCCACCGCGACCAAAAGAACTACAAGATCTGTCAAATGTTTAGTAAGCCTCGTGGTTTTAGTTGTTATGAAACATTTACCACTTATTTTCGAATTGGAACAGGTACTAAACAGAAACTCTGTGCCACATTGCTCCCAGTATCACATAAAAACGCGGACTGCGGTGCTTCTTAGCAGCTCAGATAAGAACGAGTGAAGCAGTGCAGCTGCGCAGCGGGTCATGTTTCGAAGGTTACGAAATTTAGCTAGCTTTTTAGCTACATGCTAGCTGTTTTGGCTAACCTAAGTTTTTTTTTTTTTTAGTTTTTTAGGCTAGTTTGGCATTTAGCTAATACTTTTACGGTGTACTTTGAATTTTGGCCTCTTGTGCGATTGAGTTAGACACTCCTGCCTTAAATCATTTGACCAACTGTATGGTTGCCTCTTACGCCCACTTCCTACGTAGATGAGTGTCATTTGGAGTAAGTAATGCTGACTTT
The DNA here is from genome assembly GCF_002922805.2 of Oryzias melastigma. Classification (NCBI taxonomy): domain Eukaryota; kingdom Metazoa; phylum Chordata; class Actinopteri; order Beloniformes; family Adrianichthyidae; genus Oryzias; species Oryzias melastigma. The sequence goes on along the minus strand of NC_050524.1, from coordinate 32,112,051 downwards.
TACTTATATAAAACTGCTGCAGTGAAAATGAAATTATGTATTAGTTTTCTGCTTGTTCGTGTATTGAAAGTCATATCATCATTGGAGTATTAATCCCTAATGTTGCACATTTCCTCATATCGTGTGACCATATTTTTTTCTATATTTCAAAACTTCCTTTCTTGCACTCTTGGAAACTCTATTTAGTCCTCTTCAATTGTTTAACATTGGTTAAAGAAAATGTGTTTGTAGGAAGAGCAGCAGAGTTGAGGACGTGGGTTGCATCCTTGAAGACGCTGCCAAATGTTTTCTGCCAAAACCAAACAGATTACTCCGCACTTGACTCTAGTTTGGTGGCAAGGATGATTAAAGTTTGAAGAAACGAAACACTTTGGCAATTTAACACTTGATTCTTACAACAAACGGTAAATTTGGAGCATATGGAAGAAGTTCAACACTCTGGGACATTCCTCTAAGGCTGGACACCAGCCGGATAGTATTTCTTCAACCAGCATTTGCAACGGCTCAGCCAATGGGCTGTGTTTAACACTGTTTGATTAACATCGTCCTTCAGCTGATCTTACAAGAATGCATAGAATAAGCCCCACCCCTTGTAAGATTAGATCAGCTCAGCAGTGAAAATTCTAAATTGAAACTGATAACAGAGAACTCAAAGCAAAAAGGAAAATGAAAAAAGTTAAAGTTGAAAGTACAAATAAACATTTATTTTTTAAGAGGTAATTCAAGTTATTCAGGTTTCAAATGTACATTTTTTTCACATTTTCAAAATTTCTTTCAAGTTTTTAATATAATTTTTCAAATGTTACATTTTAGATTTTTCAAATTTTCAATAATTCCTGAAAGTCTTCAATATGTATTTTTGAGTTAAAAACTGCTTTTGAATTTTGCAATTTTCAATGCTTTTGTTCCAATTTTTTATTGTTTTTCATTCACTTTAAGATGATGCTGATTTGACCCCATATTGCTACCTTATAAGCTAAGGTGTCATCTTTTTGGGATGTCTCTGATACCCCCCCATCATAAGGAATTTGGCCAATCCGACATAAATGTCTTAGCACACGGACCCTTTCCAGATCAATGAAATGTAGCATGCTCAGTATTGAAGCCAAACCCTACAGACTGTGGGAGGCACATGCTCAAAGGAACAGGGGGTTCCAGAACCAACAACTGCATAAGCTGTTTGGCACCAGCAGAGAAGATTTGACTTAAAAAAATATCTAAGAGATTATTACAAAGTTTGTGTGCCAAATTAATTTGATAACACACTCTCGAATGACAACCAAAGCAATAGCATAAATTTATTATCTACTTGAATTTCAAACACATGTGATTGGTGCGTACGTAAGTCAAAAATGGCCTGCACTGTGGTTTTTTTTTTTTTTCTTTTTTTATTGTTTTCTCGTTATGGCGAGATCATCAAGAACAAAGAATGGTGCATTCACTGAACTCCGGATGTCAGCAGCAAAACACAGCAGTTGATCAAAGAAAACGTCGAACACCAGCACTGATCCATATATAATTGATTAATTAAATAGTGTTGACATTTTTTATGAAAAACTGCTTTGTTTTGCTGCAGATTGTAAAAATAAGAAAAGGATAGTAGTGGACTGAGTTGGGCTAAGGGGCTGTTAGGATCCGCTAATGTTCAGAGTTCAGTGAACGCACCATGCTCAGATTCTCGTCGGCCCTGAATTCTGTCAATCAACCTGTTTCAGGGAAGTAAAAGGGCGGAGGGCTGGTGAATTAAAGGAATAAAAGGTGTTTGAGGTTCGATCTATTAAAAAAATAAAATAAAAAATAGACTAAAAAAGAACTTTGTGGAGTGTTTTCTTCTACTGTTTTTGTTGTGAACCACAAAATAAAGAGAAGGCTTGGCTTCTCAGTGTGGGAAAGGGAGATTATTGTTATTGATTATTTCGTTTTCTTGAGAAAACAAACTTTGTTTTGTCATAATAATGAGTTATTATCTCATTTTCTCAAGAAAACAATCCAAAAACAAAAACTAGGGCAGGCCGTTTTCGACTTCCGTATATGTGCAGTAAACGTCGCAGTAAACGTTTACATATCAAGTAATGTCAATGTCAAGATCCTTAGAAGAGGCTGTCCATGACAAGATAAGTGTGTGGTGGAGGTTGCAATAAACATATATTTTAAGTATTTAAAGTAATAACTTTAAATACATTCTCAGGCATTTGTAATGAAAATTGTCATCACAGTATAAGGGAAAAAATCCACTGAACGAGCCTTTGTTATAACGTAAGAGAGGAGTGTGTGATAAATGTGCCTGATGACCTAACACTGTTCTAGTGTCCAGGAATGGAGGTTGCACTCTGTTTTTGATTTGTCGTTTTTACAAAGCCTGTATTCTGTAATGCATGTTTCTTTTATTATAATAAAATACCATGAATCAAAGGTATACACATATTTAGACTTCATTAACTTGCTGTTACAGTAAAGAGTGTGTCCCCACTGATTATACTCGGTTAGGATTTCAAGTGTTTAACACACTTATGCAGAGATGTATCTGTGCCTCTGTTTTATTTATGAAAGGGTAAACATTAGTGGCTTCAGTCACACCATCCAACTAAAAATAGACTTGAGGTGTATATCATCACAAATCAATTGCAGTCGGGATACACAGGAATCATTGCGACCTAATAAAGAATCCGTGAAATAAGAGCATTGACATATGTTTTGAAAATAGGTTTACTGATATCAATATATATTCAATTTTCAGTCCAAGGAAAGTAAATGACTGTATGTTTAAGATGGAATTATTTCATGAAAGTATTTGACCGACAAACGAAGGAGACAAGAACCTCACAAAGGTAATTATGTTGAACATTTTCAGCAGAAAATAAATATTTTTAGTTCATTCTTAAGTAGTCTGTCCAATTCTTATGAAAGACTTCTACAAATTAACCTTCCTTATGGAGCACCAGGACAGTTTCCAGAGCCCATTAGGTGTGTTCACGCTAAAGTAACCAGATTGCTTTGGCTTTTCTCAGGTAACCTGGTTTCTTAAATCTCTTGCACACCAGAAACCTGGTTTCCCTAACCAGGGTAGGGGTTTGGGGAAATCAGATTTAACCAAGAGCACATTAGCATAATAAAGGCAGTTGACACAGAGCCCTCAATTTTCACTGGAGAGAAGCAGATGGATAAAAAGAGAGATAAAGTCCCAGTGAGGCAGTGAAGGTGTGGAAAACTGGTGTGGTGGATGTGAAACCATAAACTCTTAGTTTTTTTTTTTTTTTCTAGAAACCTACTTAACCCCAGGTTGAGAACATTAAAAAGACACTGGGGAAACACAACTTGGAGATCCATGACATTTCTACAACAGTAGAAGTTGTCTAACAAACAAACAAACTATGTAACGCTGGGCAATAAAACAATAAAATCGAGATTTTATTTTTCTAGCTCTCTGCTCTCTTTGGCTTCAGTAGTTCAGCATAAAATCAGCCCGTCCATCTCTTGTGAAGCAGAGATTTTAAACCTGCAGCTAGAAAAGGAGATTCTTCAATGAGGCAGAGATATAGAAAAAGCTTGTTTGCAAAAAAAAAAAAAAAAAGAAAGAAAGAAAATAAAAAATTGCGTGTGTTTCGAGGAGGTAACATCCCCCCCTTCGCTAATCGTCTCTGCGTAGCCGTTTGCTCTTTAGTTGATGCAGGAGTAGGACATGCAGCGATTTTACAAAAAAGATCCAGACAGAACCGGAGGATAAAGCTGCTGCTCTATAGCAACATAACGTTTACAGTAATATAACGCTTAATAAAAGTGTTGAAGACAGCAGTGTTATTACACTCTCATGCTAGCATGCTACAATACTAGCTGCTAATGCTAACGAGCTGTTCCTGTGTTACCTATATGAAACATGGAGGATCGCTTCAATGTCGAGCAATGTTTTAAGACGAGGTGGATAAATATAACTACATTAATCATAGTACATTTATAAATATTGTATTTTATAAATATAATAATGCCAGACAAGAATCCACTTTGCACTATTAGTAGTCTCTTTGTAACATTACAGTCCAGTGTTGACCCCAAATATATATATATATTTAAAAATATCAGTCATGTAAATTTCTTAGTAAAAAGTTTCTTTGGTCACTGGGTTGTGACTTCAAAGTTGGAGCATCAAACCACACACATCAAAATCAGTTTGACGGCTGTTTCTACCAAAAGTGCCAAATGAGAATATTATTTCTCTTTATAGGATGTTTAAGCTGGCGGTAGCTCACAAAACACCTGCTGCATTGTTCTACAAACATTTTAACAGCTTGTATTTAGCTGCATTTTGTCTTCGAGCCAATTGCCAAAAGAAAATGTTCAAATAAAATGTTCTTTAATTTGTAGCCTTTGTTAAAGAAAGTAAAAACAAGGAGAAAAAAAAACCTATTAAAATGGAATTTTAAATGAAAAAAATCGGAGATACGATTTCTTTGGCCATATCGCCCAGCTTTAGTATCAAGTGGACCTCAGTCATGTCTAATTGAGTTAAACACATTTATAATTGAGCCTTAGCAAATAAACACAACCAACGTGACTTCATGGTCCAGGGTTCCAACACAGCTCCACAGTTTCCCTACTGTCTATCGTAAGTCTACAGAAACGCACAAACACGTAATTTGAAGAAGAGGAAGGTGGAACCTGTCGAACCTTGGCTCCCACCTTGTTCCTTCAGGCGTATGATCTCGGTGTCGGAGCCAAAGCTGTTCCATGCTGTGCAGTTGTAGATGGTCTGGAAGTCTGCTGGGACGATGTTGCTCATGGTGAGAGTGGAAATGACCCCTTCCTCCGTGTTGACGGTCTCTACAGTGTAGCGGCCAGAAGTTCCAGACTCCAGCACGGTTTCCTTCCATGACCATGCCTGAAGACACACACACAAAGATGTTTACACTTAATACAGCAATTTTGGGACATGTATAAACTTTGAGAGCTGCATGGATGTTTTTGGATATTGCATTGGAGGTGGTGAAATAATCATTATATATAGGGTTGGGTATCAATAGTAATTTCCAGAAACGATTTGATTTGATTCATAAGAGCCTGGATCAAATCAGATTTTTTTTTTTTCAATTCTCAATTCTCCCAATTAAATACGATTCAATTCAATTTTTAGTGTACACATTTAGACACATTTGTTTAGAACATTAATTACCTACCATATGTTTTGAATATATTTATATTAATCTGATAAAGTTCACATACTGTAACATGTATTAGTGAAATACTGAGATTGTTAATATCATACAGTGTTACATGGATTCTCTAAAGCAGAAGTTCTAACAAAAATTATCATACAATTATTAAAATTGTAAACATTGTTCTGCTTCTCCTGGAGGGCATTTCAGTTTGGCCACTAGGTGGCGATCGCACTATATAATTACTTCTTTTTCCAGAAGAATAAGCAAAGAATGGCAAAAAAAAGCTTTGCTTTAGACCAGAATTGGTGACTTATATATTTCCTTGAGAGTTTGGAAAATTCATGCCTGTGAGTTTATAAAGATGTTCATCTAGTCAGCAATGTATGTTTATGTTGACTGAGCATTAGCATTAGCCGTCCTATGAGAAATTTTCTTAAACGTTAGCATCAAGCTAGCAGACTTTAGCTTAATGTGCTAAATTGATCTATATTTTTATGAATTGATTGTTGTTCTATTAAGCTTCAATCGATTAATCGATTTTATCAACCCAGTCCTACTTACAAATAATAAAATACGATCTGCTGAGTTAGATTTAAATTCACTAACAATACGGTCTGGTGGTGGTGTGCTGCGGATGAAGCATTTGATCTGGCCCTTTTCTCCATGTAGTGCTTGCTGGGTCTGGGTGCTGGATATGGTTGGAGGTCCTGAAAAAGAAACAGAAATTCAAATGTTAAAATCTTCAGTGTTCTTCAGTTGGATCTTCATCTGTTCTGACCAGTAACAGCTGATGTGTTTTGTTATGTAGGACTCTTTATTTTGTCTGCAGGTTTGGTTGGATCTGCACATGACTACAGTTTTGCCATGTGCACCTCTGATTTGAGCAAAGGACATAAGTGGTGACCTAGACATCCTTCTGGATCAAGAAGCCGTTGATTTATGGCTCGGTTGATTTCTCCTGCTGAGGTAGATTTTGTTCCGTGAAGCGTAATCAAGACTGCACAGATGGAAGAAGGACATGCCTCTGTGTGGAGATAAGCGCTTGATTTAGTGTCTTACCACTTTCTATTAACTTACAACAAAGTTCACCCCTAAAACAAGTTATTGGGGAAAAACAATGCAGAATCTTGTGACTCTGAAGTAAAAACAGTATGAATAAATGGTCCTTGATTAAAAATTGGACATTCGTCAAGCTGTCTATTTCTGCTGTGTATTAACAGTCAATAAATGTTTAATAGCTTACATTTGTTCTACGCCATTGAGTTTTCTCATAAAATTAGTTAGACTAAATTAAGTGCTCTTATTATTACCTTGAATTCCTTAAACACGATTAGCTTAATCAACGGGAGAACTGCAGCCTTGCACATAAAGGCAATATGCATCCTCAGAAGGCGGACAAAATCTCATTTGACACATCTGGTGTAGTGCAACCTGAATGGCTGGTCAGCTCGCCATCTGGTTTGGAGGCTATCCCTAGATAACAGCCCCGATAGTACAGATACACACGTCTAAATGAAGGGTATTCATCTGTTTCGTTTTAGAGTAAAATATTGCACTAATGAAGAATGTTTGTCATGATTCTATGGTTAGGTTTTTTTCATGTTCAATCTCACCATGTTCAGGTGTCTTCATGTAGTTAATCAACCTCAGTGTATTTAAGAGTCTGGTTTTCAGTAAATAACTGTCAGGTCATCTGGTCTCCTCTGACATGTCACCTTTTGCTGATCCCATGATTTTTATCATGTTTAGGTTCAGTTATTTAAATATTTTAAGTTTCTGCCTCCAAGCCTGGTCTCCTGCGTTTGGGTCCTCCAACATCAGTTCCTGACAGAATGATCTGACCACCTTGGACCAAGCAGGGGAATTTTTGCTGCGGTGACAGTTTTTTCTGCCAAGTCATGCCACATCCGATGGAATTTCTTGCAGCCATGTCAAGTCATGTCATTCCACGTCAACCAGATCCGTTCCTGAGGGGGATTGTCGGGGACATCCTTACAGCTTCTTGTTCCAGTGGAGGGTTGCCGGAACCACTCCTTCACATTCCCTGTCCCTGAGGATGGTCACCACTCTTCCCCTTTGGCTGTATTTCCTGCTCCAGAGGGTCATCGGGACTGCTCCCCTTCATGTTTCCTGTCCCTGGGGAGAGTTGCCAGGACTGCTCTTCTTCGCGCCTGTTCCTGAGAAGGCGTTCTGATACCCCTTACATCTGTCTGGCTGCAGGAACCCTGAATGTTTTCTGGACTTGTTTTGTTTCTCCTTGTCCCCTCCCGCGTTGTGTGTTTTCTTTTTGGGGCATCTGGGATCTTAACTTTTGGGAGGGGTACTGTGAGGACTTGTCATGATCCACAGCTGTCTTCATTTCACTTAATTACCCCTCAGTCTATTTAAATGTCTGGTTTTCAGTTCTTCCTTGTCAGGTCATCTGCTCTACTCTGTTCTGCTACGTCACTGGTTTATTTTGGTTTTGTCATGTTTAAGTTTATTTAGTAAATGTTTACGTTTCTGCCACCAACTCTTGTCTTCTGCGTTTGGGTCTATAACCAACATCCTTGACAGTACTACTATGTTCACGATGAGGGAAATGTGCAAAACTACGCTTTTTTTTCTAAATTCCTCAACCCACTGCTGTAGTATTCCTTTATCCTCTTTTAATATAGTATAAAACATTACGCTGCATCCATAAATGTTTGCAGTCACCTGTGCTTTAGTACATCTGAAAGCTGGGTTATTACAAAAAGGCAAATAGGAAAGTAGTGAGAATTTCCTCCTGGTAGGAAGGCCTTTAAAAAGCAATAAAAAGTGAATGTTATGTGATGGGGTTAAGGTTAAGACTTTGGATTTGACATAGAGGGGTAGGCAGGCAAGTGAGGAAGCTTCTTGATTAGTGAGATAACTCAAATCTCTGCCAACTTCCTTAAACTCCCGCTCTCTGCCATCTCTCTGGCGATACATAATTGCAGTTTATTACCTGTCTCTTATTAAAATGAATTAGCATTTTAATGAGACTTTGCCAGATGGTGTCTTGGTATGCTTCTGGAGGATGCTGGAAGGCTGCTACTGTACTGCAGCGCGCTGAGCTGCAGTCATTCTGAGATAAATGTGCTGAAAGCTGTTGTCCTGTTTCCCCTGGTTAACCAGCATGGAGTAGATGGGTTAACACAGTAAGTGCATGTTATGCTCCCTAGAAGATCTTCTGAATCGAGCATGTAGATGAATTAACTTCTGGTTAAATTGAAATATATGTGTGTGGCTTGCATCGCTTCAATTGGACGTGGAAAGATCAATTGCTCAGAGGCAGGAAGAGGGATTTTCTTGATGCCTGGAGGGGATCTATTCAATGGATCAGAGCTACAAATCAGCAATATAATTCAGATAGTTTTATCTATCTGACTTTCCTGGGTTAAAAGTGTGTGATTAGTGAGTAGACACATTAGTAGCTGGGAGGTGGGTGGCAGCATCAAATGTTGGGGAGGATAATCAGAACATGGAGTGCATTGCTTCTATCATCCATCCGGGGTGTTAATGCTAAAGTGGACATCCCAGTGTTATTGCACAATATCAATGTGGGTGTCAAAATGCCAGAGCTTACATTTCCTTTCCAAGCTGAGCTATTTGATTTGAACAGATGCTTGACATTTCCTGTCTACCTAGCAGATCGGCTTTCAAGTTTGTCCATTTTTTTTTCTCCTTTGTGAGAAAAGTGAACACAAATAGCTACAGGGCAACAGAAATGTTTGACTCAGCCACTTACAGTCACGTTTTAGCCATTTAACACCCGAGCTCCAGCGTTTATGTTCTTTGATTTAATTGTAAGTTTTTAATTGTTAATGTGATCATGTGAAGCAGTTGAAAAGTTACAGTATGTTAGAGAATATGTGTTTAGGCGTCATCGCCAAGCGTTCAAATGTGACCATGTGTGGCAGACTTTAAACTTGCTCCATTTACACCTCAAATAAATTTCCAACCCTATAAAACCGTTAGTATCATATTTGATACAAACATTTCTAGAACCCCTAACTCATTAGCTCGATGAGAAATGTCCGTAGAAGCCCCATTGCATATAATTTGATCCACTTTTTCTTGGCTGTAGTGCATTATTATTCCACTAGAGGCAGTAGAACACATATGTGTCGAAGTATAATTACCCTGGGGGCCCCCCGGGGTAATTATATCCAGCCTTCCAGATCATTTTATACTATTATTATTATCGTCCTGATGCTATCTTGCTAACTTAATGAAGCAACACTATGATTATGGAGGCTGAGAGATCAGATAGAATGACTTCTAACATAACTGGATAAAAGAAAGTAAACAGAGTAAAACAACCAGACAACAAAAACATTGACAAAAGCCACACCTAAATCCCAATCCGCCCAGACAGGCAAAGGGAACAATATCCCACAATTCCTTGTACTTCCAGATCTGACCGAAGGCCCAATTTGTCTGTGACCGTCACTACAAAATTAACTCCAAATCCCATCATGCAGTGCATCAGCTGCCTTGAATGCCAGTGTGGCCACATAGGCCATTTCCTTTAAAATATATAATTTTGACAGGATATATTTTTTAGAAACAAGATCTTTTGGGATATTTGTAAGTTTGATTTTTCATTTAAAATTACATACAAGTAAAGAAATTTGAGGGTTTGTTTTCTTTTAACACTTACTTTATTTCTAACTTGTATAATTTTGACAGAATATTTTATTATGGAGAGTAAAATATTAAAGATTATTACATATTTAAGTTGATTTATTCTGAAATAATATTCCTGCCTACTTTTACTCATATTTATGTAAAAAACGCTGTTTTTAAAGTTCAAACATTTTTACAATTTAGTTTGTTTTATTATTTCAATAAATGTTTATCTTGTTTGTTTTGGATTTTCCCCCCTGTGTGACTGAGTTTGACACCCCTGCAGTAGAAGGACCTTTACTACTCATTTCAAAATGGCTGCTTTCATGAAATCTCAAAAACACTTTTGGCGGGAAAAGTTTTGCTAATTTTCTAAACTTTGTGGTGAGACTAAATCATCTATTGTTATTCATGATTTTAAATGACTATTGAAAAAATGCTAAATGTTTTGATGAATAATTTGTTATATTATAGTTGCATAATGTTACAAATGTATCATATTTGAGGTGGCGGGTAAATGAGGGGCTTACTGAACACTTGTCAATATTTTACACATTTCACGCTAAAAGTACTTCGAGTAAAAACGTACCAAACAACCCATCGTATCATAATTGATACTCTCTATATCTCATTAAAAAATATGGTAATGGATTAATATTTTTAGGGATTTCAAATTTATCTCAATAAAAATACAATTGAATTTTTTTTTTTTTTTTTTTTTCAATGTAGAGGGCTTTATATGGTTCAAAACAAATTAAAAGCACAAAAATGGTTTTGTAACTCTTTACACAAAATGATTTCAGCAAATATAAGCTGAACAGATCCATACAGGTAAAGCCCAAATGCTTTACCTGAACTTCAAAATAGAAATCTCTCTTTTTTCTAGTTTGTTCCGTCTTATTTTGTTGTCTCTAATAGTTTAGAGAATCTGGGAGTTCTAATGAACCAGCCACACAGTCCAGAAGAGATGAAGATTTATAACAACAAAACGCTCAGCAGGATATTGATGGGCTCGCTGGCCCTCCCTTTTTCTTGTTGCGATAATGGGTTTTTTCCGCCAAAGCTCCCCAAATACCACATGGGTGTTGGTATACGTGTTCCTTCGCCCCTATAGAGACATTTGTGCACAAAAAGAAATGGAAGTCAATTTATAGATATTTATGAATAATATAGAAGACCAATATAGAAGACGTACATTAAGTTAAATCCTAAATAACTTATTTTTTTGGTTTAAACAGATGTATGAACTACATTATCTGACGACTTTGTAGCCATATAATAAAAGTAGCTTTTGCTCCAAAAAAAGAGTTTCACTGCAGTAAGCAATATGTACCCATTAGTGACTTAAACACAAACTGCCTCCCCTGCTAGCTGTTTGATTATAATTAAATTAGATTCTTCCCCAGGGAAAGAAAAATCCTAATGTCTGTGTGGCATGGCACAGTGGGATCCAGTGACACAAAGCGACTGAGTGAGATAGACAGAGGCAGTGATAAATTATAAACACATGTAATTTAAATGATGGCTTTAAGGAATCAGGGGATAACTGCAGGGAAAACAAATAGCACAGAAACACCCAAATGTGCTGCAGACGCCATCTCATCATGAATAATCACATGCACACAGTCACGCGCTCGCTTAGCACAATCAATCGAGTGCATCTAAATGTCAACGAAGTTGGTCCTATAGGGGTGAGGGGAGGCGAAGCACGCCCAGGTTCATCTGCAGTTGAGATTGTGGCATGGGACAATCAATAAACCAAGAGATGAATCCCTGCGCGGCTCCACTTCAGCCACACTCTTTGCACATTCAGTAGTTTGACAATCTGATTTGCCTGGAGGTCCAGGTAAAAATTGACTCCGCAATCCTCATGTGGTTTGCAAAAAAAGAAAGGGAGGTTCAATTATTGAGCGAGGGGGACAAGGTTAGGAGGCTTTAAATGTCAGATGACAATCTGAGCACGGAGGCAGAAGATTATGAAATAGGTGAATGAGCAGAGCATAATTATTGTGCTAATGTTTTTGACTAATTTGTTATCTACTCAGATTTTTTAAAGGCTAATTTAGAGTTTTGCTTCTATTTTAGCAACAGGCTAACGTTCTTGACTAATTTAGTTTACTGAGGAATTTTAGGCAATTTTGGAGTTTAGCTAGTTTTTAAGCAACGAGGTAGCTGTGTTTTTTTTTGTAGCTAATTTGGAATCTACTGTGGGTTTTAGGGAAATTTGGAGTTTGGCTCATATTTAAGCAACAACTACTTTTGTTTCAAAATTGGCATGTATTAGGTATTTTTAAGAAATTTTACTATATATATTTTTTCATTTAGATCAACTTCAGTGCTTTCTCATACTGAAATTTCCTTTCTTTTAGCAAATTTAACATTTTACAAATATGTTTTGTATTTTCAACAAATCCTTTCAGCAATTAAATTGTGTCACACATTTTCAGCAAAAAGCTTCTGCATCTTCAGTGACTACTTTCAGCAAAAAGCATTCAAACTAGCACTTCTGCAAGTAATGCAACTTTTCTAGTTAATACTTTGGGAAACAAAACAATTCCAAAAGCATCAATTGTCTTTTCATTATGATAATTTTTTTTTGTTGTTTTCAGAGTAACATAATCTAAGCAACATGATCACAGAAGAAATGCTTTAAAATAAACTGGCACACAAAACAAAATTAATTATCTGTAAACATTAAAGCTGAAAAGAGGACACTAGCCTGGACTGCAATCAAAAGAATAGTAAGAATCGAAGCAGTCATGAATTTTCCTCTTACGGCCGGATTTCAGCGTAATTCCTCACCGAGGATGAGGGGGCTTCTTGAGGTTCATAGAAAGTCATGGTTCTGATCTTTCGCTGGAGGGAATACTGATATCCCGCTCTCTGTGATATGCAAAGCTAGTGTCTGGGCTTTGAAAAGGAAATCTTTAAACACAATGTTTGCTGCTTGATGTATCTACATTCCCAAATCAGCATGAGTACTGCTTACAGGCAAACTCTTTTGTTAGCTTTCAAAATGCGATACACTGTGAGCTTTAATTCAACACCATCCTGCCAGCTCGGTGAGGCCCTCTTCCTTCTTTTTTTCTTTGTTAGACACATGTTTCTTTGAGATGGACATGGGAAAAATAAGAAACATGTAAATCCTACAGCTAAAAGCCTCTGCCACACTGAAGCATGCTCCATGAATATCAAGCACTGATAATGAAGTCATTTGTTTGAGAGTTGCCAGGTCTCCCACCAAGGCTGGTATTCATTAGTCAGTCAGTGCCTCAGAAAAGGCAGCTTCCAAGTGATTCATGCAGAATATAATTAGCATTTAAGCACATTTCACCTGTTTATGAAATGTGCGAACACACTCTGAAAAGACTGGCTTATATTTACTCCATTCCTTTTTATATGTAAAGGCTTCTAAATAATACCATGCGATGCAATGACTTTGCTTCTACATATTATGCTTGTTGGAAACACATCATGAATTTGCATGCTTTTGTATAGTGTTGCTATGGCTTGCTTAGGCTTTGTTATAAAGCCTGCCTGGACCCAAAAAAAAAAAAAAAAAAAAAACGGAATGAAAAATAATGTGGAGAATAAACAGAGTAAGATATTTTGTTAGAATTTCACATACTCAAAGACATGTTGTTCTTCACTTCCTAGTGTTGTTGTCCTAAGATCTCAAGTTTCACACTCAAAACCTATTGGGAGCACACCCGGACCTCTTAGTGAGAAAGGCCAATTAGTAACACAACTTACCATTGACAGTAAGAGAGACCTCCTTTTCCCCTGCGCCAACACGTGGGACCACGGCACGGCAAACATATTTCCCAGCGTCTTCTTGTCTCACAGATTTCAGTGTCAAGAGGTTCTCGTTGCTAAGAACCTGCGGCAAAGGAGTCAGAGATCATCCAACGCAATGATTGGCAAGGAAAAAAAAAAAGAAAAAACCTTTGCATTTGTGATGGCTGCAAGGCAATGCTAAGGGAAAAACCCAGGCACAGCACAGAGCATTTAATACTTTAAAGGGCACTTCTTCTCAATTATTAAAATCCAATTTAGGGTCCAAGCTTGGTGAAGAAAGGCTATGGCCTTTGATGTTGACAAAAAGAAAAGTGGAATGAGTTTGAATTTGTGGATCAAAGCAATGGATCTTGAGTGAAAGCGAGTCAGCGAAAGTTTTGAACAGAAATGTAAGACTTTAACGGATATATATGATTATGTAGCTATGACAAATAAATTACATCAAGTTTTGCCTAAGTCATGACTAGGGTTGGGCACCGAAATTCTGTTCCAAGTAGGAACTGTTATGATTCATGTGGTTCTACCAAAACTGAAAGAAGCTGCTGCAACCTTTTCCTAATTTCGGTGCTAAGTTTCATTTGTCTTAGGAAATGTCAATTACTTCTACTCTGTTCAGTAGGAAGTTCTAGACAATCCTTTTGCCATTCCTGTGATAGTGGGGGGGCTCATATAAGACTGCTGACAGGGCGAGCACGCACAGCGCTCAAATGTCTGGCTGCTTTTCACAGCAGATCACAGAAGTTTGACAGGTCGCTGCGTCGCATCAGCCAATCAGGAACTCAACTTTGGGCACGTGACGTTTTCAGTTACCCAATCAGCAAGCCTGCCGGACTTCAGCAGAGCTCACTCGCTCAATGTGCTGGCAGACAGACAGCCGCTGCGGGGAGCGGGGGCAGCCTGCTCGTGTCTCCTGAGCTGTGATGTTTTTTCTTATTTTCATCAAGACAATAATCAGAAAAGGTCCCCTATTTTTCCCCGTTCTCGGATTAATGTGGGACAGCCTTCAAACTCAATCACAGAGACACAGAAACACTGCGGAAGCAGCGGTCATCCCCACTGGGAAGACACCCCCACCGAGTGAGATAAAAGCCCCGGTCACGAGAAAAACTTTCTTTGTTTCTTTTTTATTATTGGTAGATGTTTGTAGAACTCCTCACAAAAAATAAACCTGATCTCGGTGTCTTCCATTCATTAGACGTGTGACATTCAAAGACACCTGCATACAGCCATGGCGCCAAGATCAGGATCACATTATTGACAGGAGGCGAGCAGCAAATTTGCCACGCGGCAAAGAGGGGCGGGGCACCAGTTTGCGGCCCGGAGGTTGCGGACCCCTGATTCAATGGGAACAGCCAGCACCTCAAAAAGCGACGAAACACAAAATGTCAATTTTTGACACAGAGGTCTTAACCACGGCAAAATGAGATGACTTCGGAATGAAAATGTGTTGATTTGGGAAGATGTAGGCCTTTTTTTATTACTGAAGTACAGAAATTGGCACAGAAATCAAAAAAATTGAACTGCTTTGGCAACGGAATTGCATAAAACTCAATCTGTGTCCAACCATAGTCATGATCAGCTTGGTTGTGTAACTTACCACTCCTGATCCTCTTTTCATCCACACGATTGTGAGGGACGGATTTCCAGTCCAGGCACAGTTGAACACGGCGTCTGAACCAAGGTCAACCTGCAAGGACTGAGGCTCTGCTGCCATGCGAGGACCAACTATTGAAAAGAAATGGGGCCAAACATCCAAAACCGGACTTAAGGAACCAGCAATGACAAAGCATTGGCGTACACCTAAAGAGGCACTCACAGTAGACGTCAACATTGCGGCTGACATTGGTGCTGCCAAGAGAATTGGTAACCTCACAGGAAACTGGTTCGGTAAAGAAGGAGTGGTCCACTATGACCTCATACGTGTCTCCGGAGACCTCCTTGATTACGCTTCCTCCCTTGGCCCATCTGACACAAAGACAATAGAATAAAGCAGAGGCAAAGAGAGAAATGAGTCAAAGGGCAAAGACAGTTTAGACGGGTTCTCACATCCTCTAGTGTCAACAGTTTTCTCTTGTGCAAATAAATCATAATTCTGAGGGAGGGTTTTGTGCGCTGGCTGCAGCGCATTTTTGTGGCAGTGCTCCATGCTGTGACAAGCTCCCTGGCAACTCGGAGCAGACAGCACGTTCCTCATTACGCCAGGCAGAGTGTGCTGCACGGAGCGCCAGCTAAGAAAAACAAATCACAGAATGACAAATGGGTAGCTCTTTGAAGACATTGCTTGACACATACTGTATTAAACACAACAGCTGACATTAATAAATTGACTTGGGATCACATAAGAAAAAGCACATCTGTTTATTTTTGTGAATGATGACTCCAGTGGCACTCCACACGTGTTTAGGTGAGACTTGTATGGTGCCGCGGGCAGCTGCATCTCACTCTGCATGGCGCTGACAGCTCTCTGCTGTGGCGGCAGACAAAGCTCATTTATAAAAATGAAGCAGAGGTATCTGTGGAAGCGTTGGGCCTCTGGAAAATTAAGATGGTGCTACAGGACACCCGATTCGTCACGCGCAAGGAAAACCACCACTGCAGGCAGGTGGCAGCATGCTGATGTGAACCGGTGACAACACAACCGCTAGCTGTCTTCACTTTCTATGCCTGCCAGTTCTAAGAAGACTTTTCATGGGATAGGGAACTCATTTGTTTTCCCTGACTAAGCCGGGCCCATGCTTGGCTGCAACGCTATCATCTAAATGAGAACAGATTACCTCATTCAATCAGTAAGTGAAGTGAAGCAGAATTCTAATTGGGCTTCATGGGATTTTTTTCCCCTGCTCATTTATTTTAAGCAGTAGATCTTTTTTGTGCTTCTTTCTTGTTTGACAGGAAGAGTTTCGTTACACCTGTGTGTCCAGAAATGCTGAAATTATAGCGGATGTGTGTTTCAAACTTATACACCCTTATATCCAATGGAGTGCTGCTTGTACAATAGATAATTTTGGGGAAATGCTCTAATTTATTCTAGTTCTTTCGTGGTTTTTAAAGAAATTGCACAAAAGAACATGATGATGTTGAAAAAAATGTAATAAAGATAATTCATGACAGTTTAAGTGCAACATTTTGACAAATACTGTAGGCAACCAGAAGAGTTGAGTCTTTTTTTGTATCTGTAAAAATATATTTTTATTCCTGTCTTACTGTGTTTAATAATTAATAAAGAGTTGTTTTACCCAAGTTCTCAGAATTTTATAGGAAAAAAAGGTTAGCAGTACTTTTAAAGTAAACACACTTTAACTGTCCCTCCCCAATCATCTTTTGCTCTATTGTAAAAGTGTTCCCAGTGGTGTTTTAATTTAGATTTTTAGGCTAAATCAAAAATCCTGTGTCGTTTTCTAGGACATAAATTCTGCAGGAGATCATCAAAAATTGGTCTCTGAGTTATGAGCGTAAGTTGTTGTGAAATGTAAAATACATAATAAAAAAGGCCCCTAATTTTATTTTATTTTTTTTAATTTTTCCCTTTTTAGGTTAATGCGAGACAATGAGGCTTCAAACGTAATCACAGAGACACAGAAACACAGTGGAGGCGGCTGTCATGGAAAACTGAGAGTGAACAAGCTCCCGGAATCTCAGAATGATCTCATGAACCCAAATATGGAGACGTGTAAACAATGTTTTTGTAGAACTCTTCACAATAACTAAACCTGATTTCTCAACATCTTCCTCGTCTTCCATACATTGTAAGTGAGAAATCCACTGACACCGCTCCGTGTAGCGATCATGCCAAAAACATTGGCTGGTAGCTCTTCCCACACGCAGCCGCGGCGTAAAGCTCAGGTAGACGGCGAGCAGCGAATTCAGCAAAAAAGGGGCGGACCATGCAAATTTGCTGTGTGAATTGTATTCGGTGTGAACGCAGCCTGAGCCTGCGCTCAATTCCCATCATCCCTTTCAGGGCTGGCCCTGAGCATAGACGAGCCACCATCTGCAGGCGGGGGGCGCCAAATTACAATGATTTTTTTGTTTTTTTTTGTTTTTAAGTTTAATGCACCACTTATTTCGTGTAAAATATAAAAAAAAGGCCAGTAATTAAAACCATAAATAAAATAACTCAAAAGTTTGGTATAATCAATAATTTGGTGGTGGGGAGGAGGAGGAGGAGGAGGAGGAGAGACGCACTGTGTTATTTTTTATTGCTTCTTTAAAACTTTAAGGATAAAAAGGCAGCAAAGCAAGCCCTCAGGCACAGCTTTGAGGTCAAAAAATAAAAGAAGAGGAGGAAAAAACACACTCAAAGCAGAGGTTTGTCTGTTTTTTTTTTGTTTTTTTTTTTACATTCAATTGCTTGGAAATTCACCCCCACCCACCCCCATTTCAGTCAAAAAATACTCTTGTTTTTGGTTGGAAAGGAAGAATTTAGATGGCGATCTAGTTTTAGTATTTTTCTTTTCCTCTTTCTAAACCCTTAACAACGGAAATCTTTAACCCTTTAAACCTTAAACACTGGAGACGCCTGTCAAAACATCTACCATGCTGAGAGGGTCATACCAAACTATAATGTGGTGGTTAGTGCGGCCGCCTTCCATTGCAAAGGTTAGAGGTTTGTGTCCTGGTTAGAGAGAATTTTTATTATGCTAAAAAAAAAAAATAAACTGATTATTAATTCATTCTTGAGAATTAGAATTAAATAAATACTTATTTTAAGATATTCCAGGCAGCTACAGTGTTCCTTTTTTTAGTGATATTCGTGTGTGTGTGGGCGTTTTCAATTACCATTTTGTCATCAACTCCTGATATTTAATTAAAGAAATACTCAGAAATATAAATTATGAGGAAAATGCTACATGTTAAAAAGGCCTAAAAACACAATTTTCGTTGGAGTAGGTCTTTAAACGGTTCTTAAAAAAAAAAGACACTTGTGTAGACAACAATGACATTGTAAGAAAAACAATATTGTTCCCACCTCCACTTTATCAGCTCACACTGCAGGAGTCATAATAGGTTAAGCACAGCTGTTTGGGCAGCCGGCTGCTCCCGAGTGGAGGATGCAGCTGCCAGGTTTGGGACCCCTTGACTGCGTTGTACGGAGCAGCGACAGAATGTTGTCATCCTCAGGGAGCAAGGCAGCTCTGCTGGAGTGTTGGGCCCTGTCCAAAACTCATGTCTAAACATAGCTGGCCCAGGGTAACACAAACACCTGCATTCCCTTTGGGAGGGTGAAAGGGTCAGTGCAGCCTCCCTCACCAGCTGACTCACTCTGTATGCTGCCGTAGCCTATTCAAGAGGTTGAATCAGGCAGAGAGTGTGAACCCTGTCTGCACAAGGGTGTTGGTGTGTCTCCACGCTAACACATACTGGAAGTGAGGGCAATTTGCGTGTTTATTCTCGGTCATGGGTGTGTGAGCTGATGTGGTTGCACAGGTAAAAGTGTGCTGCTAATGGAAACAGAACGACAGTGACGAGAAAGAGGTGTTTCCCCAGTATCATTGGAGAGAGTAAAACTTACAGTAGAAGGTGATGTGAGCAATGACCTCAAAAAATGCAGTATGTAAAAATATTATAGTGATTGGTATACAAAGCTGTACTATTTTAATGCAGGCCCACAAAATACTTCCATCAACATAATTGAAAAGGCGCATTGATCTCGTAATAGTGGTGCAATGATTAATCCATTAACCATTTCATTGATTTACATTAAGATCCAACCAGATCGATCTCTCTGAGGCAAATTGTTAATCAAGGCGACCCTTTGACCCAAAAAAGTGTGTTTTTTTTTTTCTTTAATTTTTAAATTAAATACATTATTTTGATGTAGGAAAAAACATTTGGATTGACACATGGGATGTTTATTCTACTATAATGTAACAACGACCAAGTGACATCACAGTGGACAGCACAGCGAAATGCAGAAAAATCCATCTTTACAGTCCAATGAGTGGAAACACTTTGAATATAGCAAAGACATGTGACCATACAGAGTGTTATATTGTTCCAATAATGTTCTATTGTAGTATTTTGGAAAAACGTCACCAGGAGTACCAGGTATTTATCTCTGAGTCACACTGGTTGAAGTTTTGGCTGAAGATGTCCTGAATCAATTTCAGGTCGGCGAATCGGTTCATTCAGAATGAACCAATATCAACTATGAATCAGAATGGCAACCACAAATTATTAATTAATCATATATTATCGCGGTTAAAAGAAATCATTACACCTCTAATGTAATTTTAGTACATCCATATATATATATATATTTATATATATATATTTATAAGTGTAGTGCGAGCATCAGCCCTTGAAGGTAATGACTTTTTTTGGATGTTTCTTGTGTCCGGCTACAAGGTGCTCTGTTTTGCCCTCTGACTCACGGATGAATGATGTGTGATAGGCACTGTATTGAGTCATCTGTCTCACTCAAGGGAAAATTTTGACCAGAATTTGTTATTTGTAGTTGCTGAACCATTATTATGATATGTAAACAACTTCTCTTAAGCAGCAGCAATCCTATTAGGATTTTAGGGGGGGTCTGTCCATTTAGAAAAGTGAAAAGGTCTTGAATCTCTCACATCTCCCTTTGGTCCTTATTAAAGAATCCTTGGTCTCATCAGGGGACAGCTGGATGTTTGTGATGTTTGCAGTTTTTACCTTAAGGCATTTAGAACAGTGATAATAATAAAAAAAAATCCAAATTATGTCTTGTCTCTAACTGCCATCATCTTCATCTCCAACTTTCTGACTTCCACTTGATCTTCCCTCTCCCCTTTAGCTATAGACTGGCATCCGTCTGAATATCCGTGGAAATCCATCTCATTTCCATTCTTATGTTTTTACTCAGATTTATTGAACCAGATCGGTAATCGAAAGAGGCTATAAGGCAGAAAGAGACACCATCCCTTTGACTGGTGTCCCCTCTATTTTGGGCTTGTGTCTCAAGTGTGTATTGAATTGGAGGATGGAAGAGTGGTGCAGTGCACATTGGGAATGGATGGCTCTCTTGGGATTGGAAAAGAGGCCATCCGTCTAAGAACTACTCCATCTTTGCGCTCTATCTGATATGGGGTAGACAGAGTGTATTAGCATGGAGTAATGGCCCCACACTGCTTGACCAGTTTCCTGCTCTCCACTGTGATATTGCTCTCTTGAGGGGACTCCGTAAGGGCCTATAACTAGTTGAAGTCCTTCAGGCAAGTCTTATGATGCCCAAAAATCTCTCATTCATAAAAATTTGACATTAGCGGTGCATTGGAAAAAGTGTGTTTATATACACTGTAGATAAATCAAAATGAGAGATGATGGCAGCGTGCACCATTTAAAGATCAGAGGTTATTTGGGTGACATTATAATTTCAGCCAAATATTTGATTACTTCAGAGGCAGAGAGCATGAAAAACAATGGGGGAGAAGTAGCAACCTTTTTTTTTTGTTTCCTGTAGCTTCAACCCTCAAACACTTTCCATTCTATAAATTTTCAAACTAAAAGAAAATCTTGTGTCACTGAGCCTCAGCTCTCGATACCTTGTGGTGAAGTTGGATTCCGCATTGATCGAGGCTCTCAACAAAAGAGATGAAATCCCTTTGCAGGTTGAAATAGACGTTACCTCTCTGGTGTGCTCCACCGCAATCAAATATAAAGCTTGTTTTCCCACAATATCACTGGCCTTCCCCCCCACCTTTCCGTTTAAAAAGGGTACGATCCATCAAAACAGCAACATCTCTATTTTGCCACATTGGAGTGTGTTGTACATCCATTTCATTTGCCAAATCCGTTGCACAGTTCAAAACCCACCAATTCTCCTTGCTATCGATTTGTCGGAATTTATTCTTTCCTGGTTTTAAAAGCCTCCCACACAAAGAACTATATCTTGACAAACAACTTAAGTATTCTACTTTCGGGTGCTACACAAGAGTTTGTACAAATACATCCTTGATCTGTCTGTATAACCTTGCTGCTATTAAAAGATAAATTAAAATCCTGGAAGCTGATGATTTTCAAGGATCATTTACTTGTTTTCTCCTATTAAGGTGCTTTACAATCCAATACAACTGTAAATATTTATTTCAAACTTAGTAGCAAAGACTTTTACTTTGTAGTTTTACCATTTTCTTCTACTCAGCGGACACTGATTTGACTCTTGAGTGATCTGCTTGCCTGCACACATTTATTTTAAATAAAGGTAAGCAGGATTTGAACAAAAAACTGCCTTGTTTCCTTTAAATGTCTAATCCCTGGAAAAAAAAGTGTATTCATTGAAGATGCAAGCTTAAAATTCTTGCAACGCCATGCTAGCAGCACTAGCAAACCCCTGGGGCAAGCGCTGTCTTATTTTACAATAACAGCAAAAGCTGCAATCCTGACATCTTTATCAGATGTCATGCAAATTATCTTTTCAGCTTTTCTCCGGCACACTGATGGACATTTGAAAGTTCGAGGGAGATGGTGTGCCCACAAAGCAAGGAAAAAACCAGCAGTGGAACTTGACATGGTTTCCCAAATGATTTTCTTCTGCGGAATATTTTCATTACTTTTTTTTTTAGGTGTGTTTCATCATTTTTCATCCCCTCATATCAAAGTGTGAGTAGAAGTAATGGCATCATAGCATCATCAGAAGATGTCTGACAATGATTAATGTTATCAATATGCGGCGTTAAATTTGACTACATGTGAAAATTATTCTCCAGCAGTGACATCAATCAAAGACAGCCTCATTGTGAATTAACTTCTCTATCTCCCAAATGTTTCCTTATCTTTCATGGTTTGTGCATGACTTATGCGTCTGGTTCAAAGACTTTTCCTTCGTCTGATCTTACCTGTAGAGCGTAACAGGAGGGTTGGCTTTAGCAGAGCAGTGGAATCTCACAAGGCTGCCCTCCAGAACAGCTTGAGGCTCCACAGAGAGATTGACAAGTGGGAGATCTGTAAGACACAAATACAACCAATTTTCAAGTTGCTTTGTTTGTAAACACTATTGGTAACCTTTCCAGCAGTTGAATAATAAAAAAAAACTATTTAGAACTTGAGAGAAGAGAACCTGAAAACAAAAAATATACAGTGTATGGACAAATTCTTATTTGCCAAATTAAAACATCTTGGTTATTTAAAGCACTTGTTTGTGAAATGGAAACTATGTATGAAGTGAGAAAGTGTGTAAGAACTTTGGCTGAACCCATTTGGGAATCATTCTCAAATCATCTCATATTGAGGATTGGTTCAGAACCACTCAAGGTCACCTTTGACCTTTTGGTGTCCCCAACTAGTCCTTTTTTACATGTTGGCTGTTCTTAATAAATCGGGAAGTCCTCGGGATGCGTCCGGTACTGGTACCCTAACCCTAACCATGGTCCGCAAACCAGTATAATGGTTGGTAGCGTGCACACTGTTCTAGTACTGTCCAGAACCTATTTTTAGTAACGGTTCAGGTCGGTGTCTGGCACCGCATGCATCCGGTACCTGGTTAAAGTTAGGTTGCTGTTGCGGTACAAGTCCCGGTACCGCTTTGCAGCTCGGAGGTTGGGGAGCCCTGATTTAATTGGAGGACGTCAAAAAACAGCGCAAACCGGTACCACAACTGGTAGCGTGCTCAGGTTTCTGATACTCTCCAGTACTGGTTCAGGTCCATGTCTGGTACAGCGAGCGTCCGGTACAGGGTTAAGACTAGGGTACTGGTGCGGTACTCGTCCCAGTACCCCATTACCATACCGGTTCCAGTTTGCAGCTCGGAGGTTGGGAAGCCCTGATTTAATTGGACCAGATCAAAAAACAACGCAAAATGGAGCAGGCCCGTCAGGTAGCGTGCCCGGCGTTTCTGGTACTGTTGGCGGTACTGGTTGGCAGTACTGGTTCAGGTCTGTGTCTGGTTCCATGCGCGTCCGGTACCGGGTTAAAGTTAGGTTACTGGTGCGGTACTTGGACCGGTTCTAGTTTGCATCTTGGAGATTGGGGAGCCCTGTACCGGTACCACATCTGGTAGTGTTCGCGTGGTTTCAGGACTGTCCGGTACCTAATCATGTCCGTATATGATACCGCTCGGTATCAGGTTAAGGTTGGGGTACTGTTGCGGCACTCGTCCCGGTACTGTACCGGTACCAGTTTGCAGCTCAGAGAGTGGCGAGCTCTGATTTACTTGGAGCACGTCAAAAAAAAGACTCAAATCAGTACCACGTACAATTCTGGGTTTTTAATAGTAAAAGTCACATTTTTTGGCAAAGTTTGATCATGGGGGGAAACTTATACTTAAAAACGACATGTGTGATTTACAAAAAATATTGGATCAATGATTTGTTATTTTATCACTAACAACCGGTTGCCCATGAACGGTTGTTTCCCATTAACAACCACTAAAAGGCGCTGTATGTGTGTATTATTATGTTTTACTGACAGCAACACAGAAGAAGAAGAACTGTCCAAAACAAACATGGAGGAGAATCTGATTGTTCCACGCACTGAAGCTTCTGCGTACCGATGAGGTTAAAAACATGACAATTGTTTGTCCAAATGGGACCGTTTACAAATTTGGTACGATATATATATTTTATATACAGTATATCGTGAAATTGCAAAGACTTTTGACACGTCTTGTTGGATTAAAATACATCTTGCAATAAGATAAAGTTGTGGCATCTTCTAGCTGGGATTATCCTCTTAAAATTGTTACTGTTTTTCTCAATATTTTAGACTCAAGTGGGCAGCATTTAAAGCAATCGCATCAACCTCGTCCCAGTTTATGGCAGGATTATCTTTCAAACAATAGACACATTTTCTTGAATACTTGAATGTCTTAATTCCATAGACTTTCTGCCCACCAGAGGTTTAAGCCTATGTTGTTGGTCTAAGCTTTATCATTCTGTTTTTGCATGAGGAAGATATTAAAAACAGTACTAAAACTGATAACCAGTTTCTCTAAATGGTAATTTACAATCAAAGACTAGTCTTTAGTGAAAACTACAACAATTAAAATACAGAACAACTTGCAGTGAAAACAGTTCTTTCAATTACAAATATTCAGATTATGCAAATTCATTGAACAGCTTAATATATCCTAATTGACAAAGGTGGGATTCTTTTTGAAGATACTTGTTCATTTCCATATCAATCCTGCCCCATGTGAAACAAGCAGCTATTTACCTCGCAGACTCAGAGGAGGAATTTAAATTAGGCAGAGCTATTTGTCAGGCTTCCTGAAAAGATGCTACAGGTAGGTGTTTTTTGCTCAGTGTCTCAGAAGCAGCAAAGAGAAATCCTAATTAGCAGTGGTCTTAGTCAGGAGTCTTTCAACGTGTTTTTGTTTGAACATTTAGAGGAAAGTGTCTAATGCATTTGAACATATGATGGTTTCTTTTTTTTTTTAAAGGAATCTTGTCAAATATGTAGTGAAACTTAAAAGCACACATTTTCTATCCCTCGCTTTACTTTATTCTTTTTTAACTTTAGTACCAGTAGCCCAGTGGTGAGGTGGCATGAAAAGTAAAGACATAAAGGGAAGCAGGCTTTGAGTTTGAAGCTAATCATCTCTTTTTAACATGTATCTGGTCTGTGTTCAGTTACACAAACGGATCAACCCAAAATCTGTTTGGATGTGGATGAAGAATGCTGCAGTAAGCGCAGAGGGCCAAAACAAATCTAAGAGGCGCACAAGCACCACTGTAACGTCGCCAAGCAATTCTGTGTATAGTCACAGAGCATGAATGTGTGAGCGTGCGTATGCCTGTGTGTCTATGGGCACGATGTGCAGGAAATCTGCCTATTGCCCCGTGGCTGTGCAGATGCTCTTGGTTGGCTCAGCTGCAGCAGAACCCCAGAGAGGGGGTTGGTCCAGGTGCCACATTCCTCTCCAGTCGTGCACCATGTTGCCCATCAGCAGATGAATTTCCCTCCAGTACAATTGCTCCCTCCTCCTCTCTACCTTGAAATCCATAAGCTCCACTTGTGCCAGATCTCCCCAGGCCAATGAAGAAAACAACAACACAGTCGATCCCAGAAGACTTTTCAATTGGCGTTTGTCCTCAGGTACCGAGCAGGTATTTGCTGTGACTGTGCCCATGTTCAAGAGGCGTGCACGCACATGAACAAGGACACCAAAGTGTGTATTATTGTAATGAAACGTATCTATGCTCCTTTTTTTTTTTTTTGCCTTGTGAAAGGTTAATTGTGTAAGAAGTAAGAGGCAGAACCAATTGTAAAAGCTGAAATTAATGTTTAGTATTTGTTTAAAGACCCACTTAGATGAAAATTTGTGTTTTTAACATGTGTGTGTCATTTTTCTGATGACAGAGAACATATATTGTGAAAATTAAGCTCAAAATTTCTGAGTGTCATATTTTTGGAAAATAAATCACAAATCTTTATAAATTTTGGCTGGGGTTTCGAATTATCCTTAGTTGTCATAAAAAAAATAAAACAATAGTAACAACTACTAGAAGTTCCTGTATGTGTGTGTATTAATATCAATAAGCACTGCTCAGTGGCGGAGTTGTTCAAAAACGACACAGAAGATGAAGAATTTACCGGATTTATTGTGGGTTTTTTTTTATGCAATGATTATCTGAATAATTGTTCATATGTTGCACTAATGCAGGGGTCCCCTAACTTTTCCTTGAGGATTGTCACTCTGTCTCGGTGCCTTAAGAATGCGCGTGCTTCCTCCATCAGTTAAGAACGAGAGGGGATCTCTATCCAAAATTTGCCAGTTTTGACCATAATAAACACCTACTCTTGATTATAATTATCCTCCGCGATAATCAAAATATGTTTGAGCTGCTTCTAAGTCAGCTGATGCCATTTCTCCATGCGGTCTTGCTGTGAGCGTGTGCACGCCTGTGTGTTTATGCGTAACACACAGGCTGGCGGGCCCTCCTGAGAAATTCCCACCGCTCCTTTGGAAGCAAAAGTTTCATACAAGCGTCTTAAATTCTCAGAGCTTTTGAGACGAACCGGAGGAGCCATGTGATTGAAAAAAACACAGATCAATGTAGTGAGGGGGTGTGGTTTTGGATGTCTAAAAATACAATCAACAGAGAGAGAGGCAGAGAATATTTTTTCCACTTTCAGTTGTTCCTTTTCATTTTTGAATCTGAAAATTTCAGTTTCGAAACTTTTGGGCCCGTTGTGGCGGGTTAGGGCGGGGCTAACACAAAGGACCAATCAAAATCAATGAGGGTGGTAACTTCAGTCCCGGTGCATTCACTGACTCCTAGAACTGTGATAATAAACTGTCAGAAAATTGATTTTTAGTTTGTTCTATCACAGTCTGAAGTTGTCCCAAGACAGGTTTAAAAAGCAGAGTTTAATTGCGTACAAACCATGTGTCCAAACACTGTTCTAGCCCGTTTTTTTCAAAATGTTTTAATTGGGGTTTCAAATATTTATAGCCTCAATTTAGTTAGAAATATTGTTTCAAAATAAAAACGTCAAAGCAAATTCAGCCCCACTAACACCATTCTTGCACGGGACATTTTAATTATGTGACTCTAACTTGCTGCCAAGAGGCTTCTAATGACACAAATGCTCATTACTGTCAATCCCCCCCACAAAATCAATGTTCTTTTCCCATGACTGAAGTGACCCTCTCTTAGCAACTCCCCCAGGCCTTCTGGACTGGAAGTAATGTCATGATGAGTTTAATTTGCTGATATTTCCATCTCCTCGAGCCATGAAATAAAGACATCTGTGGAGGGGGGCAACAGCTGTCAAAAGTTTGTCCGTGTTGGCCCTGTGCACGGATCCGGCTGTACTGCCCCTCTGACCCTCGTGGCACGACAGGCTGTTGAAAAAGAAGTCTATTTGCCACTTTGATGTATAAATGCATGAGCTGCCGGGCTTCGTGTGACAGTCCATCAATATTCGCGGCGGTAATTCTCCACATTCCTCAAGAAAACAGAGGCGGGGGAGGGGAGGAAACGATGAACACTTAGATTGATCTGAGATTTCGGCGAAAACAACAGGATGAACGGGGGAAGGGGGGTTGTTTTAGTCGGCCGACAGCTTTTGATCGGTTAGTTCAAAGTGGAGAGCAGATGGTGTTTTTGGAACTTCTCTCTTTTTCCTGGAGATAGCGCCAGCATTAATTGTTATTTCCCTTTCTTAAAGCTCAATTTCCAATCTCTCCGGGTCGCCGTGGACAGCTGTTCTGCAGCAGGACTAGCCTCAAACTGCAGGAGCGTCAGATCCCTCTGATGGATGCAGAAGCTGTTTGCGGGACCATTCGCCTGTGGATTACAGCCTCGGCAATATGGGCGTGCTGTCATATGGCTGGCTGAGTGGGAGACTTCAGGATGGAACAGACTGACGGACAACCTGAGGTCTAACATATTGATCGTGAGATATTCACATGAGTAAAGTCGGAATTTACTCAGTCTAACAAAGGCAGATGTTCAGCCTGGTTCCCTGTAGCATAAATAGAAAGTGTCAAAATTGGACCCAAAGTTTTCTTTAAAGACGCCTTTACTGTTCCAACCCCCCCGTTCTCCCTCTCAGCTTCTGTCTCAGAAGAATTTACCATTATCTGCTTGATTAAGCAAGGAGAGCATGTAGCTTCCCCAAAACAAATCCTCCCCGATTGCACATGTGCATGTTCTTTATTAATTAGTCTCAACAAATGGCATTCATTTTCCCCACACATGGCTCAGCTTGTTTGCAATGCAAACACACAGAGAACCTTGGCTTTACTTGTCCCTCGTGCATTCATTTCCCGCTACGCGTTTCAAAGCCTCTATGTGGGGCAAAGCTCTACAGATATGCAGAAAATATTTGAGGAATATTTTAAAAATTATGGGATGAGTGGGAATCAGCGGGAAAAGAAAATGTGGCATCCAAGACTTTTTTTTTTTTTTCCCTACAGCGGTGCATCTTAGCAGCGAGGAAGTGCAGTGATTTAAGTTTAAAAAGGCAAGTTAAGACATGCTGCTGGAGAAAACGACTTCATGCAGGGGGTAGCCACCCCTCCGCCGTCAACTAATTACAGTCAGCTAATGGAATGTTATAGACAAGTGAAGTCAGCAGTCTAGCCAGAGTTTTAAATCACCTTTGTTGGCACCAAATTTCTCTCATTTCACATACTTCGCCTGCGCATACTATATATTTAGATGCTAATTTGCCTGAACCTTGGTCAGATAACTCTGGATGAGCTTTAGTGGGAATGGAAATGCTGATGTGGATGTAAGCCTCAAAATAAATAAATAAAAAATACTGCTATTAAATGCATGAGGTTTAAGGCTGGTTAAAGCCAAAGAGTAACATGCTGGGTTGTGTTTCGATTGCTCTCATTGGGATTTCTATTAGAATGAGGCGGAGTGAAAGGGGGGCAGGTAAGCACAGAGGTGAGCAGAATACAAAGCACTTAAAAATATCACATATGTATTTAGAGGGTTTTTATTTATTTATTTTCCTATCATTTCCCTCTGGTTCATACTCATCACACACATTAAGGAGCTTTCGGCCCCTGCTACAAGCTCTTTTTTTGTCTGACTCACAACGATTTAACTACTCAGAAAGCAAATTGTAAGCTTAAAGTTCTGTATATATGTCCTCCAACTTTCACTGCTACCACTGCTGTGTCAAGTAGCTACAGGTTACTAAAATAAAAACAAAAAAATAAATAAAATAAAGAGGCCTGAGGTAGAACCCTGAAGCACCGCTGCAAAGAAAAGCCTGTCAGCGGTTTCATTTATTTGGCATTCTGACTGACACCTCCAGAAGGAATCATTTACCTTGATAAGTAAGTGATGGATTTCAGCATTGCTGTGAAAAGGCTTTCGAAGAAAACAGTAAAGTGAAGGTTCACTTTCACGGGCCTTTGAGAAAGTTGCAACATGTCCTTCCGTCAGCCCCTCAGTGCTGCCAAAGTGGGAGCTTCTAGCTAAGCTAATCACTTCTGATCACTATCATTTCTAGATTCCCTTCATTATAACTATATGTACTCTGGTACTATTACATTTTTTACCTTTATTTGTGTTTGTCAAAATACCCGTTTATTCCAATGATCTCTGTCACTTTTATAAACACTTCTTTGCTGTATGGCTATTTAAGCTTGAAGCCTGTCGCACTGTCACAGCTGCATAAATGTGAAGTGGTAATTTGAGGAAATAAACATTGAATATTATGACATTCCATCTCGCATCCAAACATCAACAAATAAGTTAATTTTACAAAGGAAATGAGCACAGGAGCACATTAACTTTAAAAAGAAAATCTTTCCAGTATAAAAACATGTATACTGCTTTAGTCATTGACATTTATCAAAACTTTTCAGCTAAGTGTAATAAACCTGGAAACAAATTGTGCATGTTGTGAGTTATAAAAAGAATTGTTAACAGTCTAGAGATAATACCATGGAAACATAGCAGGAAATTGTCCTTGTTTTAAATAAACCAACCAAACAAATAAATTAATGGTTTATATTCCCTTTCAAACTGCATTTTTTAAATTACTCGTTAAATTGCCGATTAAACAGCAAAATGCTATTTGATGTAGAAGATGAAAAAATTCTGTTAGACCAAGCTATTGCTGAATTGTGATTAAAAATGAAGAATGCTTTAGAAATAAGTCCTCTAATGTTACCACAGTAACCATTTAATTTATTAGATAGAAAAGTAAAGTCTCCTTTCTGCCAGGCTTTAAAGTCCCCCTATATATTTTTTTATTTAAAAAAAAAACATTCCCAGTAGTGTTTTACGTATGATTATGAAGTTTTTAACCAAAATAGCTCAATCTAAATGTCTTAAAAATCAATTTTTCATGTTTCCAAAATCTCCTCTGAGGGGGCGTGGCTTTTGGAGCTGAGCTGAGTAGCTCCTCCCCCCTGATCTGTCTGATTATGATCAGGGGGAAAAACTATAGCGTGTCTCACTATAGCGTAAATCTTCACCGATGCTACAAAAAATGTCAAGCAATATTGGTAATGTCCAGCCATATCTGAGCTCGGATGAGGAAGTGAAGATCTTCATGGACAGAACTTCCTCCAAAATCCTGATTCTTTCTCCTTCCAGTTCACCAAAGACTCTTTTAGCTAATTCTCCAATGTTTATTGACTGTGATCAATACATTCAATCATTGGTTTCTCAGAGTTCTTGATAAAATAATCAAAGCTAACATCAAAATGCTCTTTCATTGATTTACAATCCTTTCCAACTGCGGTCAAATGAGCCGCCGTTCACATTTCCGTGGTCACATCAAGAAGCTCCGTGGAGTCTGGTGGAGATTTTCCAGCGTTCTCAGTCCTGCTACCGTAAGTATTGGATGAAACTCACACCAAAAATCCAGTGATGCTGATTTGACCACAGAAATGTGAACGGCGGCTCATTTGACTGCAGTCAATGTGAAGATACCATCTTCTCTTCTCCAGAACCTGAACTAGACACTAGGAACAGATGAGGGTTTAGTGCATGTGCAGCAGAGCTGTTGATGGAAAGAAGATCATTCATTCAAACAGAGTCTGTCCAAGACAGTTTGATTGACAGATTTAAAAGGAGAAATACTCGGAAATGTAAAAACATAATTATTTCTTATTACATTTGTTCTCTTTCTTAAGAAAAATGCCACATATATAACTTAAAACTCTAAAAAAAAACATTATTTTCATCGCAGGAGGACTTTAAAGGCCGTTTTTTTGTGCTTCAGAATCTGCTGTAATTACATGAATTGTGTAAACAGCTGAAAAGTTACAATACTTGAAAGAAGGTCAACACTGGAGCTAAAGCTCTGATGGAGTGAGCAGGAAATGGAAAACTTTATACCAATATGTCTCATCTCGACGCACATAAAAGCAAAAAAGTAGCTAAATCAATAAAGAAAGTAAGTTAAGGCTAAAAGACTGACACTTAAACCTCAATGTAAGTTATAAAAAAAGAGTAAATTTCATTTCTTCTATTATTTTATTGTGTAATATAACTCCAACCATATCTACAGTATCTCATGCATTGACGAAAATTTGTCTGAGCCTTACTTGTTTGGAAAATTGTGGTTTTCTGCCAAAGTAGCCACTTTGTTAAAAACTAAAAAAAAAAACAAGATTTTCATCGGCGGGGGTCTTTAAACAAGTCTGTTTTAAATTGTCAAAAACTTGGCAATGCCCATTTATAGAGATCAGCAGACCAAAAAAAGTTGATTTAGTTTAAGGTTT
The DNA here is from genome assembly GCF_002922805.2 of Oryzias melastigma. Taxonomy (NCBI): domain Eukaryota; kingdom Metazoa; phylum Chordata; class Actinopteri; order Beloniformes; family Adrianichthyidae; genus Oryzias; species Oryzias melastigma. Next base: position 32,080,353 of record NC_050524.1, on the reverse strand, counting down.
GGTTACGCTTTAAATAAGCCCCAAAAGCATTTTTTTTTAAATTGCCTCTAAATTACTCATTAAATTGCCAATTAAAAACCAAAAGGCTATTTGATTTAGAAGAGGAAAAACATGCTAT
>NC_050524.1:32057149-32079611 GCF_002922805.2 Oryzias melastigma | reverse complement strand
TGGAATACTTTATACCAATATGTCTCATCTCGACACACATAAAAGCAAAAAAGTAGCTAAATCAATAAAGAAAGTAAGTTAAGGCTAAAAGACTGACACTTAAACCTCAATGTAAGTTATAAAAAAAGAGTAAATTACATTTCTTCTATCATTTTATTGTGGAATATAACTCCAACCATATCTACAATATCTCACGAATTGACGAAAATTTGTCTGAGCCTTACTTGTTTGGAAAATTGTGGTTTTCTGCCAAAGTAGCCACTTTGTTAAAAACTAAAAAAAAAACAACAAGATTTTCATCGGCGGGGGTCTTTAAACAAGTCTGTTTTAAATTGTCAAAAACTTGGCAATGACCAACAGACAGCGTCTTCAAAGCCCCATTTATAGAGATCAGCAGACCAAAAAAAGTTGATTTAGTTTAAGGTTTGGTTACCCTTTAAATAAGCCCCAAAAGCATTTTTTTTTAAATTACCTCTAAATTACTCATTAAATTGCCAATTAAAAACCAAAAGGCTATTTGATTTAGAAGAGGAAAAAAATGCTATCAGGCCAAGATATTGTTGTATTGTGATAAAAATGAAGCACGCTTTAGAAATCGGTCTTCAAATGTTACCACAGTAACCACAATTTAATTTATTAGCTAGAAAAAGTAGACCGCCAGGCTTTAATGCATTTGGAGTATTTTTTCCCTGCATCGTCTGCACATGCATGATTAAAGATAGCAGTGTAATGAGACACAGGTACTCGTCTGAGCACCGCGCTCACAGCATGTCTGGAGGAGGGGATGCATTGTGTGGTTGCACCGCCGCCACCTGCGTCTCACATGATGTCGCCCGTTAGTGAACTTGTAATTAAATTAGACCGCATGGAAATGTGGCTAACTGAAAGCCAAATGAATGGGAGCGCAGTTGCGGCACGAAAGAAGTGAATCTCCGCACTGAGCTCTGAGAAACTGTCAAATCTGTGTAGGAAGTGGGAGGCTGGTTGAGCACGAAGGAGGAAGGCTGGAGCTTTGGCCTTGCGGGAGACAGTTTCAACAATTAGTCTGTGCTGTCGCTCGGTGTGATCTCACACTGTGAAAAATGTTTTCAGGAGCTTTAATTGTATAAAGATGACATTTTGTAAACGCTAATTAGAAATCTGCTCTGCTCATTTTTCAGGGTTAAATCATACATCCAGAAACAAGGATGAGGCTGCGATGACGAGCATTTCTCACAGACGCGGCGTTATTCATGGTGACAAATCCGCTTCACATGTGGGCACATTTCTGTTTTGGTGAAAAAAGGAAGAGGACAAACTTCTAGCGTTGCACACACCGACGACTGTTAATCACTCCTCACTCCCGCGTCTGAATCGGCCTTTTTGTGCTGTGCCGGCCCGTGCCACGCTCGCCTCTTGTGGCGTGCATAATAAAAAGAATGGAGCCGTCAGTCATAATGGCTCCCTAAATAGCATTTTCTGCTTTATTAGTCATACTTAATGGTGTTGAAGGGGTTGCAAGTGATGCAAAAGCTCATTGTTCAAAGGCCTTCTCTTACTGCGAGCAGTTCTTGATCGAAAAAAAAAAAAAATAAAGGATTCCTGACAGTTGAGGCTGAATATGTTTTACACGCTGGGCTTGCTTTGCCTATTTTGGAGCAGGGATTGTGGACATTCTCATCACAAAGATTGATGGCACGAGTAAGGAAGTAGAAGAGGTGGAAAGATTTTGCGTTGTGCCACAGCAGGACTGAAAAAGGGAAGCTCCTTTCATTTTGGATGGACAGATCCTGACATTTCAGGAGAGCAAACAAAAAGCATCATGCATCATCAATCTGTCTGCGTCAATCGCGAAGGGCAAAGTAATTATAAATGCCAATCAGAGCTCAGGATGGATGGTGGATGCCGTAGAGCTCCTTCTCCTACACTTACATTCCTCCTCTTAATTTTTCTAAACTTATCTTTTTTTTTAAAAAATCGTAGAAAGTGTTCTGCTTACGTTGAATGTCAATCGTAACACTGGCCTCCTTGCCGTTGGGCACTGCCTTGTTGGAAGCCCTGCAAATGATCTGCTGACCGGTCTCGATGTTGGAAGGTGATAGATAGAGCGTGCTCACTGTGCTCTCTCTCCTGCCGTCCCGCACCAAAGCCTGCAGAGAGTGAAGAGATGCCGTGTGAGGCAAAGACAGTGCTGTCAATGACAACAACAGACATCAGAAGTGCTGCACTGGACCTAAAGAAAGATAATTACAAAGACTGAAACCACTTTACTAAAATATCTAGAAAATAATCAACAGTTCAATGAACAAAGTGAAACATTGGATCAATTTACACAAATTCTGAAATTTCTAACTAGTCAAATTTTTAGTTTTCATCAAATAAAATTTTCGGTAACATTTTTAAACTCAACAAATTAAATAACTTTTGTTAATTGATCACGTGTTTCATTTTTTACAGTGAATATTTGGTTTAGTAACCTTTAATATCCAATATAACTCTACTTGATTTTAGATAATAATCACTGTATTTAATGAATCAACTGTGACTTAAGTGTGTCTTTGTTTTTTGTCTTAAGGAATGCATTTCTTTACTTCTGTAACAAGTTTAAAAAATCTGTGATTTTTGTTTTTTTGTCTTGTCCACAATTTATGCTTGAAAAAAAAATCAATCAATTAATCATGTTGATATAGTTTTATAGGTGCAATTATAGGTTATTTTCTATTCACAAGTGCAATAATACATTACTATGCTCACCAGAACAGTCTACTCTACTGAAGGATATAATACAGTAGACTTAATGTACATACTGTATTTTAGACTTTTTATTTTTATTTATTAATTAAAATGTATTTTTATTCATAATCCTGACATTTTTGTACAATGACAACAGATTCTGAAGAAAAAAAACTAAATTTAGAAAGCAAAAAACCCAAAAAGAAATAGTTCATTTAGGCTCTTAAGGGGTACAAAATAATGGAAAAAAGATAAAGTACAGACATGGGAAAGGCTAAGTAACAAAAGTGACTGAAGTGTTAAATGAATGTTGATTCAGGACGAGTCTGTGAAAGATCAAACACTGACTGGTTAGGAATCTAACTATTTAGGTTGAGGTCAGTCAAGGTCTTGATAGGTTTTTTTGTTGTAGCAATTTCCCCAGATAAGGTGGGGCCATAACAAAAAAAGGATAATTAGAAAAACTACAAAAAAATGATTTGTTAATGCTTTTTGCAGAAAATAGTGACACAATTTACTTCAATTGCTAAAGGGATTTGCTGAAAATGCAAAAGCTATTTGCGATATGCTAAAAGACTGGAAATTTAATTAAAGACCTATAAAAGAGCGCTGAAATTGACCAAAATCTTAAGAAAAAAATGTTTTAAAATTGCTTATAAATCCCTAACACATGCTAATTTTGCTAAATTAATTAGTGTGTTGCTTAAATATCAGCTAAACTCCAAATTAGCCAAAAACAAACTAGCTTGTTGTTTAAATACTGGCTGAACTCCAAAACATCTTAAAATTCCTCAGTAAACTATATTAGTCAAAAACTTTAACCTGTTGCTAAAAAAGAAGCTAAACCCTAAATTAGCCGTTAAAAACCCCAGTTAATATTAAATTAGCTAAAAACGTTAGCATGTTGCTAAAATATTAACTCCAAGATAACCCAAATTTCCTCAGCAAACTAAATTAGTCAAATAATTAGATAAAAAATTAAGCAAAAACTTTGACTTTTTTTTTTTTAGAAAATTGCTATAAAAGATGAAAGCTTTCACACTTGAAATGGGGAAACTACAAACTGAATCATATATTACCAAACAAAGAATATGTATACATTTCTATTCACATATGTAAGCTTTATGAGCTTTTCTGTTGTGTGTTTAGAGAGATGCGCTCCGGTGCCTGGTTTGTCATTCTCCACAAAGGAAATCAGTCTTCTTTTGAGCGTTCATCCTCTGAGCCCCGCGTTGTGGAAGCCATCTGGAATCGGTTGGTAGCGCTCAGTAGCTCCCGGTCTCCCTCAAACGCTCAGGGGAGGGCTCTGGGAGTCCATGTTAAACAGTGCAGGACAGAACAAAGTCACTGACTAGAACAAATTGCGTGGGCATCAGGGTGCAGTGTGGTCAACCACAAAGTCAAGATGCATTTCCTTGCCGTTCCTTTAAAGCTGGCTCACTGGTGCTGCGTGCTTCTTGTGAAAAGAGGACTGTTCTAAAATGGAAACATGGAAACAGAGCAGCTATTTTGACTGGTAGAAGCTCACTGTGGACTTGCTTTGCTGCACTGCTACCTTGGATTAGTTTATGGATTTCCACACACAAAGCACATGAAAAACAGCAGTCTTCCAAATCAACATCCAGCCAGCATTTTACAGTATAATAAACAATAACCTCTCTTTCTCTCTCTGTTCAGGTGCATTTATTCTGAAGGGTTAAATATGAGGTAAAGCTCATGTTGTGTCTTAAGGCAGTGTTCCCCAACCTTTTTCAGGCCACGGACCGGTTCAACGTCTGACAATATGTTCATGGACCAGCCAGTAGGAGGAAGTGGGAGTCGGACTTTTATTTAGCTTTCAGTTTCCCTTCAGTTTTGAAGGTGAAGTTTATCTTCATCTTCTGAAAAATTTCTGCAGCCACTTTAAACTTTATTTGTAAACTAGATTTTGTGAAGGGACCATTAAAATGTGATTTTACCTTGACCCATACCAGTCAAAGTGGAAGCTAAAAAACGTCTAAGGTGCGATGGATAAAAAAAAAAAACAAACTTGGTATTTTCTAAATAAAATAAAATTTAAGTCACTGTTTGAGCATCTTTATTAGCAACATCCTGATTGCATTAGACAGCCAGACGTTGAATACTATGTAGTGCAGGCTTTTATGTGGGGACAACTAGTGCTGGGTTGATAAAATTGATAAATCAATTTAAGATTATTAGATCAATAATGAATCCATAGAAAGTAGTCTGCTAGCTTGATGCTAACGTTAAATAGAATTTCCCATAGGACGGCTAATGCTAACGTTGAATTGACATTGCTGACTAAATGAACATCTTTATAAACTCACAGGCATGGATTTTCTAAACTCTTTTTAAGAAAAGGTTTTTTAAAGTAACAATTTGTGGTCTAAAACACGTGTTTTTGCTCATTCTTTACATATTCTTTTTGAAAAAAAGTGTACTGCTATAGTGTGAGCTCCACCTAGTGGTCTAACTGAAACGTCCTCCAGGAGAAGCAGAACAACGTTTACACTGTTATTGATCTGAACATTTTTGTCAGAACTTCTCCTTTAGAGAAAACATGTAACACTGTATGATATTAACAATCTTATTATTTCATTAATACATTTTACAAAATGTGAACTGCATCAGATTAATATAAATATATTCAAAACATATAGTAGATTATTAATGTATTTCTAAACAAATGTGTCTAAATGTCTAAACCGTGTAAACTCAAAATTAAATTGACTTGAACTAAATTAACTGGATTGAAAGAATCAAGAAATTAAAAAAAAATTGTGAAATGAATCGGTTCAGTCTCTGATGAATTCAATTGATTCTGGAAATGATTATTGAGACCCAGTCCTGGGAGGAAACTGTCAAAATATATTTCCAGACTCTTGGTTTTTGTCAACTAAATGCAGATTTCTTTTATTTTGAAATCAAAAGCCCTTCTTTTCTTTCATCACCAACTGTTTTCTCAGAAAATGAACTTTCCAAATATGTTTGTTTTTTGTTGAATTTAGAGAGCTTGGAGGTTTCAATTAGATGTCGGATGCGTTTCCAGTAATTTTTCAAAATAAAACTTCCTTCAGATTACAATATCCATCTATCCATCCACCCACCCATCCTTCCATCCATCCTTCCATCCATCCATCCACCCATCCTTCCATCCATCCTTCCATCCATCCATCCATCCATCCATCCATCCATCCATCCATCCATCCATCCATCCATCATCCATCCATCCAGAACAGTGTTCATCATTACTTAATTTTTACGCTTTCAGTGCAAAACTTTTCTCTTAATGAATTCATATTCAGCACACTGTCTCTCTTATAAAACAATATTTAAAACTCTTTAATCGAAATATCTTTGAACTAATACCAGACGCAGACAAAAAGAAAATCCTATTAAATCTAATCTTTTATACTTCAAGCACTTCACCTAAAACAGCCTGCGATGTGGAAATCTCTAACATAGTCATTGATGAAGAAGCAGAAGCAAAGTTTTTAAACTTAAACTAGCAAGTTTCCTGTAAGAATGTGGTTAATGCTGTTTATTGTGAAGGCCAGTTTCATGTGGAAAACCTTGTAATGGAATTCACGGTCGTGAATGAGTCACATCAACTGTCAGTTGGAGGCTATGACAAAGCAATATCCTCTGTGGCACAGTCGGGATTGTTTCCCTCATCGCTCTAAATCTGTCGACAGTCATTAATCTTTTTTGGGGGGTGCGGGTCTGCGCCTGTAGAATGGAATTCCTTAGAACTCTACATTGCATATCCACGAACTGAAATTCAGGCTAAACAACACTCATCTAGGAGTTTCCAAAAGATGTACCTGTCTGATTTATCCAGCAGCTTTGAAAGCTGTTAACATGTCTGACCTCCAGTGAATATATCCAATAAAAGAGAGACCCACTCCCATCATCGTTTGATCTATTTTCAAAGTGTTCCCAGTGGTCTTTTGAATATAATTTTAGTAGTTTTCTTAAACATAGTTTCTGTAGAGCTGCAGTAGAATTTTGCCTCTGAGTTGTGGGTGGTATCATTAACATAGAGCCCGCCCTCACTCCCCACCATCCGTCTCTCTTCTGCTAGCTTACAGCACCTCAACCTAACCTTATTGGTGCAGCAAAAATAGTGAGAAATATTGGATCTTTAGTTTTATGCCAGACTGCAGCTCAAACAAGGAAAAAGAAGCAGAAGTTTGGGGAATTACATTTATTTTGATCAAATATCGTCAACAGGCAAAAGTAAATTAACTTAAACTTTATTCAACTCATTCACAAACAGTTGAAGGATTGTATGAATCATTCAAGGAAGATCCTAACAACAGCAGCTGTAATTCTCCATCAATCCTTTTTAGTTTATCAACGTCATACTGACACTTTTAGACTGAATTTTAAGCGTCATTTATCAGAAAAAAATCAATTTATTGTAAGCACAACCAGAAATGAAGCTACATTAAGTTATAATCCACTGGATTATAAAGGAGGTTTTCTATATTAAAGGATTCAAAGTGTCTCTTGTGGTCTTAATACATAGTAGGGGTCACTTAATTAGCTTTGATTTAGTTTTTCTTGGATATATTTATGAATTTGTGGCTGAAACGCACCAGAAACAGGAAAATAAATATATTTTTTGTTTTTTTTAAAGGGAATCATGCAAATTTCAGTCAAGAGTTATAAACTATTTCATATTTTTTTTAAATGATATTTTCTCTGCATGTTTATGTTTTATTTAAGCCACAAAAACACAATAGTTTATTTAAATGCGTCATGTCAGTAACAAAAACATAAATATAAATCAGTATCTTGTTTTCTAAAGGCTGAGTGAAGACTAGTGGGTCCTACTGGGTTTTGGTTAGTGAGAAATCGACCCAAATTGTATTTTAAGTGTTGAAAATTGCCCCTGAATTAGAGGAACTGTTGTGGTTCTGGTTTCATCTATTTATTTTATAATATAATCTGTAAATACAACTAGTTAAGTTGTAAATCAACATGTAGAGTGAAAACCGGTGTCATAATTTGACAGGAAAAGTTCAACTCCATTGAGTTACACTAAAACTAGTGAAAACAACAGTTTGTTGTAGAGCTAGAAAGCTACACATAAGGACCAGCAGTTTAGTAGAAAAATCACCTTTAAATAGTTCAGAGACAGCATCAAAGATGATTAAAAAATGAACACATTTACAGCAAAAGCTTTGCTTTCATATCTAAACTAAAAAAGGAAGAAAAACCTGCTGGATCACCTTGTGCTAACATGTTGACTCCATCCGCCCAGCATCACGGCGATTTTGTTTTAAGTAAAACTATTAATGCACAGTTGAGTTAAAGCCTTTAATATAGACGTTTGATGTGTGTGCAAAGAATGTGTCAGTCACGTTAATGAGGAGCTGAAGGTTTGCTTCTTTCTTAAAAGTTATAAACAGCATAAAGAGCAAACGAGAAGCCCTGGCTGAGAAAAACACGTCTGCCAATCAGTAAACGGTTTAATGTCTGGAAACCTGTGACTTCTTTTGCGCCGCATACAGATCACGTTTTTTTTAAGTTAACCTTAAGAACTGAGGATTCTGTCTTAACAAACACTGTATGTGAGATTTTCTTCAAGTCTAACAGTTTGTTTAAAGAGAAAATGTATTTATACAGCCATAATTATATTTGATGAGTTATATTTACATTTAATAAAGCTTGTTTTCTATTTGAATTCTGACTTCCTCCTTTTTATTGCGTTTGCTCATCTGATGACCTTTTGAAACGTCTCTTTCATCTTTAAAAAAAACAGGAAAATTTGGTATTATTTAACAAATGTACCCTGTGAGTAAAAACTAATTATGCAGCATTAATATTCTAATGACCTAACAAACCTCAGACTTAAATCAAACGCTTTATCAAACACCCACTTGAAAGTTCTTCAAAATTCAAGGCTGCGTTTTGAAAAGGAGGTAAATAAGGTCAAAAGCGTAGGTGTAATCATATTATCGGACTAAAGTAAAGTGATATAAATATTCAAACAAACAAAAATAGCTGAAGTTAACAGCTTATGTCACTTTTATTTTATACCCTGTTAGCCAACAACATAATTGTTCAAGTCAGAGCTTTTTCAAAGGAAAAAATATTTTTTTTTCAGCAAGCAGATTAAATTTTTCTTTATTGTTGTCACAGTGAGTTTAATATGACTGAAAGAAACGTGCTAACAATCTTTAATAAACCTTGTCAGCTCTGCCTATATCCTAATATAAACCATTGAAAGCGACGCTAAAAATAAATATCTTGGATACAATGCAACTTCTGTCTTTGTTATAAAATGTCCAATAAGAATTTCATTATGTTATTCCGTTTCGAGTGTTATCACACCTTTTGGGCTGTAAGAGGAGATTTCTTAATGAAGAGAACCAGCAAAAAAAATAAAAAAAATCTGAATATGTGTGTGACAAAATCCACTCAGTATTTCATCAAAGAAAGCTGACTTGATGAAGTAAACATGGGGATAAAATGCTTCTTTCTTTCCTGGTATTATTATCCTTCGTCTTCCACTGTAGCGGCTTTTACCTGGCATTAATCTTTGATACAATTTTGCTGCAAAGCCAAGAGTGTGAACAATAAACAGTTGCTAACAGTGGGAAGGTTGCATAAAAAAGTCATTACTGTTTACTTAAACACTTTAACACTAAAATAGCTTTCCTGTCTCCGGCTCATCTGCCACTGAATTTGTCAGGAAAGAATATGTAACCCACAGAGAATTGTCACATTATGGATTTTTTAAAAATAATTTTAAATACACAGTGTCTTAACGCATGCACAAGATACATATCTACATATATATTTATATCTATCTATATATATATATATATATATATATATATATATATATATATATATATATATATCCTCTATCATGAGAAAACTATCATAAGAACATGTTAAAAACAGGATTTTCATCGGACTGGGTCTATAATAACTAGGGCTGCAACGAGTATCGGGGTGCTCGGGTAATCAAGATATATATATATATATATATATATACAGCAAAGTGTAGTAAAATATTATCAAAATATTATCTGAGAACGATATATTTTTGCTCTGAAATGCAGATTAATGTTGGATTTTAAGTTTACGAACTAAAACAAAGCCGAAAAAGGAGCGGGACCATCACCGGAAGTAAACACATCTTCGAGACAGTGAAGCTTCTGGTTTTCAAAATGACACAAGCTCAAAAACTGAGACTGAAGTTCCGCTCACAGACATAACTTCTGAAAAAATAAATTAACTTCATTATTGGAGCTTTAGCTCCAGTGTTTACATTCTTTTGGTTTTGGTAACTCTTCAACAGTTGATGTAATAAACGTAACTCCAGTTTATTCTGAAGAAAGACAGCTTCACGCTGCTGAAAGGCAGATGTGATCAACGTGAATCAGCTGATTCAGCCGCGGAAAAAAATACTTTTTCCTACGGGATCTGCACCAGCATGTAATACTTAGAACGTAAAATGTTGAAGAACTTGGAGAATAGAAAACTGTGGTAAACAATTTTAGAAGAATATTAAATGATCCATAACAGTAGTGATTTAAAAAAAAATATTTGTGTTGTTTATGTTACTGCTGAAGTTAATCAGAAAGTTGACAAAAAGTTTAAAATGACCAACAAAATCTCTTTCTATCTGAATCTTTGTGTTTTGTTAATTCTGATCTCCTGTGCTAAATAAATGTATAAATGGTGGTGATTTGATATGAATAATTTCCATTTTCATCCATCCAGTAAATAGACACGCACATATCAATAAACATATTAAAAGTAAGAATCGTGGTTCGATTCGTGAATCGTTGAGCTTGACTCGTGAATCGAATCGTATCGCCGCCCAACCGACGATCCACAGCCCTAATAACAACATACTCTCTCTTTAATTACTGGTCCAGAAAGTAGTTTTCCGTGAGGTCACAGTATTGGGGTTTGGGATGCCTATAGTCATCTGTGGGTCACAACTCTCATTACGCCTGACACCATCAGTAAAGCCATCTCAGCAAATCCTCCACCACATCTGCTCACATTAGACCTCTTCATCTGTGGAATATGAGAGCACCATCAGAGGAGATCATTATGCTTGCAAAATGTCCTCTCGCTGCTCTTCGGACCCAAAAAAGTAATCTTCTTTTAATTGAGTCCATTGCTTTTTAATCTTAGGCAATAGAGATAAGGGTGGGGAAGCATAAACTCGGGTTCAGTGCAGGCATCCATCAACTACAGAGCTCAGAGCTGTATCTGATGTCGCTCAAAGGGAGAGGAGAAGGGCAGGGAACTTGCACGCCACCCATCACTAACAAACAGCACCTCCCGCAATCGTTTGATTCAAAAGAGCCTGTTGCTGTGCTCATGGTCCAGTCAATGGCATTTATCCACTCTTTGAAAAAAGCCGATAATGGGATGAGGCGGCACAGGCAGCGAGCGAAGGCAGGGGAGGTGTTAGTGCTGTAAAGTGCCAGGTCTCCTTACGCGCTTTGTTTAAGCCCAAAGTAGGACAGGCCCTTGTTGAATGGATGATTAGCCCTAAAGGCTAATGCCAAGCAGCAGTCTGCGAATCGAGGTGACTGCAGCACCAGACTGGTGGGATTATTAAAACTTTTACGTAACGGGACATCAAAAAAGTAAGAGCGCAATCTGCTGTTGAGATGCCACCGCAAAAAGATTCAGGCTGACTCCGGCATGAAAGGTGCCATAGCGGATGATAACAGGTGGGATGGTACAAGCTGTTGTAGGAGGATATCAAAACAGCAGAAAGAAATGCCAAGTTATTGATAGTTCCATGAACTCGCCATCTGTTGTTTTGGGCTCACAGAGGAGAAAAAAAAATCCCAGCACATTTGTGGACAAAACTCACTCTGGAGGGATTTTATATAAAAAAATGATGTTGAAGAGCGAGACAACACCTACTAGTGAATGGGTCAAAGAGCTAAACATTTTCATGGTTGTTTATCGCAGAGCTGGATTTATTTACACCAAAGTGTCAAAAACAGATGTTTATTATCAAGCTAAAAAATAAAAAAAGGACAGAAAAAAAACACACATATGAATAAAATTAATCACTTTGCAACAGTTTATCAACAATGTTGCATCAGCTATACATACCTGGGATGACACACACCTCTATGCTTACCTTGGAGTACATGGCCCCGTTAAGGACCTCTCCATTACGCATCCAGATGATCGATGCTGCCGGTTTGGCATTGTCAGCATGGCAGGTCAAGTTAAGGGGGTCACCGGCCCGTAGGCTCACAACCGGGCCTCCACCGATGACCGGATCATCTGGGGGAACTAATAACGTAGACAAAAAGGGAGAAAAGAAACAAGGAAACAGGTAAGTGTATGGTAATAGGACGCTAATAATTTAACGATCCTTTCTTGAGTCTTTCAGAGTAAACTATATCCATATTTATGATCACATATCACCTTTGAAATACTAAAAAACAAATTATTCATGAAATATTTGTGTTTTTTGGGAAATGTGAAAAAAAAAATGCGGACAACACCAGATGAACATTTCAGGGTTTATTGAAAGGATGAGAACATTGCTTTGGATAGCACTAGCTGTAAACGTTTCTTTTCTCTTTGAAACTGAATTATCAAAAATAATTTTCGCTTTAATGTGAATAATTTTCCTGAAGACACGTGCCGTCTATACTCAATAATTCTCATTCAAACCACTTCTCCCAATTTGTCGCTAATTTTTTACACCAGGAAATAGTCTGCTCTCTTTCTCGCCCCAGGAACAAGTCTACTCCCTTTCTCCACCAGGAATTAGTCTGCTCCCTTTCTCCACCAGGGAATAGTCTGCTCCCTTTCTCCACCAGGAAATAGTCTACTCCCTTTCTCCACCAGGAAATAGTCTGCTCCCTTTCTCCACCAGGAAATAGTCTACTCTCTTTCTCCACCAGGAAATAGTCTGCTCTCTTTCTCGCCCCAGGAAAAAGTCTGCTCCCTTTCTCCACCAGGAAATAGTCTGCTCCCTTTCTCCACCAGGTAATAGTCTTCTCCCTTTCTCACCCCAGGTAATAGTCTTCTCCCTTTCTTGCCCCAGGAAATAGTCTGCTGCCATTATCCTGCTGTCTTTGCAATATCCCCGTCTGCACCATTCTCAGATACATTCAGGATCCATCCCAACATATTCCGCAGATTCCCCACCAGAACATTTTTTGGCGTATGCCACCACATGAAGTGTGAACACTAAATCAGATGAGCGTTTCTTGGCCACTGCTATATTCGCTCACAACATAGTCAGCCGGCGTCTCCACAGCTGTGCACAAGCCGGGGGTGGAAGAAAGTGTTTGTGTTCGCCTGAAGGCGGAGCAGACTCTTCCTGGAGGGGGCGGTTCTCAACTTGTGATGTAAGCACATGAGGACCTGCTATGGGGGGGGCTGCTGTTGAGAGTGCAGCTTTTTAGAGGATTACTCAGAAATGCATGACTGGATCATAATGCCACTTTGGGGTTCTTTAGTGAGAAATGAGCAGTAAAACGTGCTTCAAAGCTCCAAAAGTTTATTTTTCATTGTATGGGCCCTTTTAAACATTCACACATCTGAGATGGAGCATTTGACCTCTAATTGGAAAGTTGTAGGTTTGATTCCTCGCCTGCCCATATATGCCAGTGTCCTTGGGTAAGACACTGAACCCCACAATGCTTCTTGAACAGCTTTGCCACCATCAGTGTGTGAATGTGTGAGTGCATGGCTGGATGGGACTTGTGACTTTAAAACGAGGGTCCCCAAACTACGGCCCGGGGGCCAGACCCGGCCCGCCTCCACATTTCGCCTGGCCCTCCACACTATCAAAAAACACATTTTTTTTCCTCAATCTGGCCGATCGAGACCCGCATACTAAGGATTTTTAGGCCATTTTAGGGTTTAACAAATATTTCAGCTACATGCTAGCTGTTTAGGCTAATTTAGGCTTTTTCTTAATTTTTTTTTAGGCTAATTTGGAATTAAGCTTATATTTCAGCTACATGCTAGCTTTTTTGGCTAATTTAGGCTTTTTTTTTCAATTTTTTTAGGCTAATTTGGAGTTTAGCAAATATTTTAGCCGTGTGCTAGCTGTTTGGCTAAATTAGACATTTTAATAGTTGTTCTTGGCTAATTTTGGATTTTTTTTTTTGTTTTTTAAGGCTATTTTGGAGTTTAACTAATATTTCAGCAACATCCTAGCTGTTTTGGCTAATTTAGATTTTTTTCTGTTTTTTAGGTTAATTTGGCATTTTGCTAACATTTTAGCTAGCTATCAGCCTCAGTGTTTTTTTTAAATCAATTTCAGCATCTTCAGCTATCAGAACTAGCATCTTCAGTTCATCTTACAACATTCACACCAACATTATCGCAGGTAACTCTATATCTATCTTTTTCTAAATATTTTAGTATTATTTTTCTTCTATGAAGATTACAGAAATGAATTATGTAAATGTTTACATTTAGACTGTGATTGTTGCACTTTTTCTGTTGGCCTACAAAGTGACCCCGGCCTCACATCAGAGAGGAAAACAGTTATGTGGCCCTCACAAGAAAAAGTTTGGGGACCCCTGCTGTAAAGCACTTTGGGTTTTAATGAAGGTGGAACACACATATATGCCATCCTGTGTCGCTATAACAAGCAACATCAAACCAAATGTCAAGTGACGGGATTTGTCAGCATGAAATCAAACCTTACTGTTAAGTTTCCTTAATAGTGAAGGTATTTGTTTTCAAATATTATATCTATATAAGTGTTAATCATTGCTTAAATATGTTTTATTTTTGTTATCTGCTTAGTTTAAACCTGCAAGTCAAACAATGACTACGAAGAACTATGCTTTCGTACAAGTATCAAGTCAGTCATTACTCAAAGACATGCAAGCATCTGATTTTTAAAATCTACAAAGAAACAGCTGATTTGTATAAATACGCTCTGAAACATAAAAGATCAGGATGGATAAAAGGTGCGCTTTTATGTCCCTTTTAAATGTAAGTCAATCAAACACATAACTCTGATCACACATGCGGGTTTCTTCTCTTTTCCTCTCAGTGTTGACAAAAACAACAGAGAACGAGAGCATCACAACCATGCGCCTCAAATGGCACAGATCAAAGCCCAATTCCTGTTTTACCCATGAGTTGATCTGTTTTTTTCTTTCTTTTTTTTATAAAGTGAAGCTGCAGTGAATTATTGATTGACCTCAGTGCTCATTACAATGCAGATCTGGGGCAAGAAGAAATCAAAGGCTTCAGGCACATGCCATATTCCTTTGCAATAACATCCCGATCGGAAGAAAAGTTGTTATGGATTCGAATTCTTTTATCCAACAGATCTGAGGTGGATGGAAAGACGGTAAATGTAATTTTGTGTTTGTTTGAAGATTTAATGAAACTAAGTATAAAGATGTTCTTTTAAGGCTTTAAATGAGAACATGAGGTCACTGAAGTGTGGATGTTAAGGATTACACACTATTCTGGGCACTGTCTAAATGAAAGAGCTCAAACTGTCTTAAGAGTTTATTTTAGTTGGAAGCTGATAAATAATAAAACGCTTTTTTTTCCTTTGCTGTAACTTGGATTAAAGCTGTACTTACATGAAAACACTTATTAAGCATCTGAGTCGACGACTGGAGTGAAAAAAACATTATTTGTTGTTGGAGTCTAGATCTATAGTACATCTAATAGACCGTCCACTAGTAACTTTTTCTATTTCTTTATTGTCACTGTCCACAATAAAATTGAAGAACTAGAACTTAAAATGTCGTCATTGCAACACAGACAAACAAACAAACAAAAATCAGCCAATTCGTGGAGCATTTACCTTTGGGTAGATAAAACCTGCATCCTATAGACTCATCCAAAGAACTCAAACAATGATAAATTAATAATTCATATCTGAAATTTTAGATAAGTAACTGTGTCAACAAGGCAAAAGTAAAGAAAATGACACATGTAAAAGCTGGACAAAACTATTAAAAAAAATCATTCAAATTATGTTGTAGGAAAAAAAACAATGTTCAAAACTCTTTAAAATATCAAAAGTATTTGGCTACTGTTTTTAAATAATTGTTCAAAAATATATAGCCTACTGCAAAAACTGAATCGTAAAAAGTAAAAAGACCTTTATTTTCTGTTTTCCAAGTAAAAAATAATGTCATTAAATTTGTTTTTCAATGGCAAAATAATCAGTGTCAAGGAAAAATTGACTAGAATTTTTTTCTTAAAGTAAGAATTCTTTCTAAGACCATTTTTCTTGCCTCATTGGCATTTTTTTTCATGTATTTATTTTTTGTTTTTTAAAGAATTTGTTTTTTTTTTTTTTTAAATGTTAAGAATTTTTGACTTATTTCTACCAGGGATGTTTTTCGGTGTAGTGCACATATGAACACACTGACCTTTAAGAAAGAAAACCAAACAAAGACCAAAGAAATGATAGCAAATTAAAGACTTTACTAAAAACGATTTCTTTAAAACTTAGTTTTATATATATTTATATATATATATACAGTATATATATATATATATATATATATATATATATAAACAGTTACATTTTTTTGATTAACTGCATGTGTTAATGCGTTAACTTTGACAGGGCTAATATATGTATATATATGACTAAATCAGATTATTTTCTTTTCTAATGCAAGTTGGGTGATAACCCATCTTTGTCAAAAACAAACCACATTTAAAGCTGCTTTTAATTTGTTACACTGATTTTTAATTTTGCCCTTTTGCTGTTGTGACTAACAATTTCCATAACCTGATATCACCGTCTAAAACCATGGCGAAGGTTTCCGCCCATCAGTAGTTCACATTTAGACTGAGTTCTCACTGAATCAGACATGTGTAGGAGCAATGAAGTCTACATTTCCACTCCGAGCTGACCGTCTGAATCCATAACTGCAGCATTTAAGACATTTCACAGTCACTGCTTCCAGTATGGGTCTGTGTTAACCATGCCATGCTATTTCTATTTCTAGGTGGCTCCCTTCTTTTTCTTCATTTCTGTGTGGAGGAAGAGACTGAGGAGGTTCACGTCGCCATAATCCCGTCAGACGCGAGAGTGGGCCGGCTTTGGAAAGTGAGGAAGAGCATGTGGACGCCTTCTGCTCTTTTATCAGCCGTTTGAAAAACAAGGTCATGGGGATCACAACTGGTTTTATTTTGCTAAGAATAGATCAGGTATGTAAATGAGACAAGGAGCAAAGAAAAGCATTGTGAATTTGGAATCATGAGGGGAAAAAAGAGACTTCAGTGATTGCTCGATGACAGTTGATTGGAAAGATCCTGTGTTGACTTGCTGTCATTGCTCTCCTGAACACCAATGAAATATTAATTAAATGTCAAGCATATAAGGCAGCCATAAAAGGCTGGAGAGGAGGAAATTAGATAGGAAAGTCTGCCTCACCAAATGTGTCTCACAGAGCTCAAACTTCAAAAACAACATTGAACAAACTGAGATCATTTTTATGTTTTTGCTCCAAAAGTCAGAGCTTTTTCTGCTTCAACTTTCTCCCTCAAGTTGTAAATGAGGTGAAATTGTCACCATTAATAAACTTACTTAGACTTTCAGGGATCAAAAGTGACTCCCTGCTTCCCTGTGGATTCCCTTTTGGCATTTAGACCCAGTTTCTGCAAATGATTAAGTTTTAAGTTTCCAACTGAGAGATGCCAGAGCATGAGAGAGTGAGAGAAGTTTGAGATTTCATGCGTAGTGGACTTACATGGAAACTGCAGACAACCCGTGCTCTGATGCACTTTGAGGTCACGCCTGTCTGAGAGTGGGGGCTGCTTGCCAGCCGAGGGTGAATGGTAAGCTCTGCAAGCAGATGAAGGACACGCTTGGCTGCCTCCATCCTGCAACATTCAAACCTATGCACCTCTGTCGCTCAGCGTGGTTGGCAGAGACTGACGATGTGATACCAGCAGTGACAGTCTGGACAGATATTGTTGCAGCAGTATGTAAATAACAAATATCTGGGAGACATCGTGTCTTAACAGAACAGTAAAGAGGAAGACTTAAAGTCAGACCATTTAGAGCTCAATTTAGAGGAAGTTTAACTCTACGCGGGTCAAAGCAGTTCATTTTGGTAACAAGAACGGACATGCAAGAGTCAGTGCAGAGTTGGGGAAAAAAAAAACATCTGTTGATAATTGGGAGTCTGTGGTTCACTAATAACAGACACCACTGTATGGCACATCCCTGTGAACTAAGTTATGACCCATTTATTCATTCATTAACAAACAAGGACACTCAGACCCACATGTCCAAACCAACCCAGCTGGGTCCTCTCGATTTGGAAGAGAGGTAGCTCAACTCCTGGATGACTGAGTTTTGAACCACAATCAAGTTATTAGTGCATTAAAAACACTCACGGTACTTTCTTTTATTTCCCCTATTAAATAAAATTGGCCAATTGTTGGGTTTTGATTTTTGTTTTTTACTCAATAAACAGCACTTGGCATTTTGGTGTTTGTTAGAACCAGTGGTGTACCGTCAGGGCCTGCAAAGCCTTCAGTGAAGGCCTAAAATTATCTCAAAAGAAGTATCTAAATCACAGAGAAATGTTTTTTTTAATGAATATACATTTGTTCAAAATATACTCTAGATAATTCAAGCTGTTGTGTCAGCTTCTCTCACAGCCTTATGTCCTGCCTGTGAATGTTTTTTCACATCAAAGTCTCAAACAAATCAGATTTTAGCCCTCACTTGTTGCTAGGTTCATGAAAGTCTGCCTTATGATTATACAGTCAGTGCTTCTGTCCTCAATTCTGGTCGTTGTGGTGACTTTCAGTAAAAACACTACTGGTTAAATCATAGTCATCTATGGTTAAACATGTTTTTTTTAATTCAACCAATCAGAATTTGAGTTTGAGGCTATGCAGCTTCATTATGTCATAATCGGCTCAGATTGGATGGTCTAAGCTTGCACTACCAAAAACTAACTCAACTGCATTTGTGTTTGAATTATTCACTGTTTTGTAATCAACAATGGATAAGTGGATTTTGTTGAGGATTTATTGCGTAAGCCGTTCTTTAAGATGGACTTTTCCGGAAAAACTGGACATCGTCAAAAAAGGCCAGCGAGCCTGTCTCAACAGGGAAAATGATTTGTCTCCAACTTCCAGCTGTTCTGTCTGGTCAGGTAACAGAGTTTTGTGTTGAGCGACAAAGGGGCCAGTATGAGAACTTCCAAGCCCCCAGTGAACGCATCGTGGCGAACGCATTGAGCTGCAGTGGCTCACTACCGGACAATATAATTTCCCAGACAAAAAAATGGTTCCAAGACCATGAAAAACTAGTGCTACTGGTTAGAATGTTCAGTTCCAGGTCAGCAATTAACAAAAACGTTAATTTGTGTTGAAAAAAAAATGCAAAAAAGCAAATGAACAATAGCAATGTCATGGTGCATTTCTTAAATAGATAAATTTTAAAAAATCTAATACATAAAACCAAAACAAATACCATGAACAAATGTTCACACTGGGCTCAGAAATGTGCAACCACAACCAATGAAAAATCAATGTAAATGTGTAGAAATGCACGTTTCGGGATTTCACATGTAAAACTTTCGCATTCACGCAATATTTTTGAGTCAGTTTTGGCCAAAACACGTAGCCATTGAACACATGTTGGAAGTTAAACCAGGTTGAACTTTGACCAATTGGACTCGGATTTGGTAGTGACATGTGGGTGACGTCCTTTTTAATTCACAGAAGTGCCAAAATTGATCACAAAGGAGAAATTAATGAATGCTTTTTGTGACCGGACGGAACTCTATTACATCAAGTCTTTCATGTATCAGAACAGAGCTGTGGCAGATTTGTTAGATTTGACCGCTTCAACATTTTGTACAAAATCTCTTGTAAGTACATGAGCCAGTACTAGGTTCTGAGTGTCCAATGTGAACACCAAATATGTTCCAGAATCTGTTTGATGTTCTTGAACGCACACCAAATTGCCCAGTGTGTACATACACTGTAGCTTAACATTTGCAGGACAGCAGCTCTCTCTTCCATTCGTACGACACCTCTAGTTACAAATTCAGCTCCACCATCACCTCAACAGAAAACTAACTTATACCACCAAAAAAAGAAAGAATCTGGCACAAAATAGAAGAATAAAGAGTAGATCTGCCCAAAAGCCCTCTAATAAAGGCAACGAGGCAGTTCTACGTTATCCCGCGATGCAGGAAATGTTTGTGTTTTGGATTTCCAGGCAGATGAAAGCACAGATGTCTGCTAGCGAAATGGAGAGAAGGGAAGATGAGGGTTGGTCACTACCCTGACATCCATTGAACATGCAAAAGACTAAGAAAAAGTATAAAAAAAAACAATATTTTCCATTCATTCTATGAGAAATCTCTCACTGATCCTGCCAGGTTTGACAGCCACACAGGGCTAAGCCTTGAACTTGAATCAGCCATCATCATTACTGGGCTGTTTGCAAACTTGGCAGTCCCTAATGGTTCTAAATTAGCTCTTTACTTTAGCCATTCGATGGACTTGGCGTAAGTAGTGTGGTCAGTGGTACAGATTGATTGCTCCTCTTTAATTAAAGGGCTGACTCACTGCTAACCCTGCTCTATTCACTGATTCTTTTTTTTTCCTCCAGGTATAATAATGTAACCCCTTTCAATGCTTTTTCGAAATTTGCATTCTCCTGTGGGCATGTGCACATTTCAGAAGTATTCTGTTGATTATAGGCTTTACACATATCAAAGACAGCAGACTGGAGACCACTCATGAAAGACTGCGTGTAATAAGGAATGATGTGAGGTGGGTTTTCATAGCCAAAAAAAAAAGAAAAAAAAAGATCCAACCGGTTCATTACCTCAATCAATTGAAAGTGTTTTAATAGGGTTATGCTTTGATTTGTCCTTTGATTCAGTGGCTTTTCCCAGATTGCAGGTATTAAGATACCTTACAAGTTCCTCGCAGCTGTTCTATGCCTCAGGGGAAATCCAAATTCTTTTTTTTTTAATTCACATTGACCTGTCTTACTTGGTAAGTTAGACACAGCACTTTAATTTGCTTTCAGGCATGCAGATGCCATGGGCATCCCTCACCTTAGCAATCCAACAAATGCTAGACACACAGACTGTAAATCCTGAACGCCTGAACCCCTTAATAAAAACGAAGGGATGTCAGAAAGCGAGGACTTCGGTGTAATAATTTCCTTTTAGTGTAAAATCAAAGATATCCATAAATGAGACGAAGGCCTATTGATGTGTAATTAACTCAACAGAGCAAGGCAGTAAGTTAGTAACCTCCAGGATGAGTCTGAATAAACCCTTGGGGCTGTAAAGCTGCCTTTTGCTCTTTGATACATGAATTCTCCAAACATCAGTCATAAAATTCTCCCCCCACAAAACATAAAAAGTTGAATTTATGTGAGCAGACTGATTACATTCAGTATGGTTGTATGAAAAGTCTTTTTCAGGTTCATGCTGATGATGGTGAACCTGCTGAGTGTCGGGGCCAGACCAATATCAGTGGTTTCTCCCGAGCAGCCAGTGAAATAAGCTAGAAACCCCAGCTTTCCAGGAGTCTGAGTAACAGAGAAAAAGCAATTTGGAAGCAAATGAAGAAGTGAAGGCTCCTCACAAGCAGCCGGGAAGTTGTAGGGGAGGGGAAGGCAGCGTGTAGCTGCTGTAGTGTTGTGCTTCGACAGACGTGTCCTGTGAAACAATGAGCTTTCTGACTTTCCTGTCTATTTCAGACAAATGCTCGCGTGCGTCGCCTGTCACCACACCGGGGTCCCTCGCAGAGTTTTTGATGGATAAATCAGTAAAAATAGAATTTAAAGAGGAGCTGGAAAAGTATACCCGGCACAGGTGGACACGTGAAACATGTGTGGCTCACTGGCCCAAATCACCGGCCCTTCTTGAGAGCTGTCACTGCACATCTGCTCAGAAAGCGGAGAATCTTCAGCCAGATGTGTGCAGGTGCATTAACTCCCACACATTAGACAGCGACAGGAAAATGAGGAAAAAAAAAAAGCAGAAATAGTCATTCATCTCACTCCTAAAATGAGGTGCAGATGGCAGTCACAAACAGTATGACAAAAGAAAAAAACGTACAAAAACAAAAAAAAGTATGAAAATATTGCTAATTTACACAAAAGCCACATGGCATCTTGGGGAAATAGCCGAAAAATAGATTAAAAAAGAAGTAAGGTAGCAGCTGGAAACAAATGGGAAACTGAATATTAAAAACTCAGGTATGCACTGCATTTAAATAAACGTGGCACGAAAACATTTAGTAAGCGTTCAGGGGTGTCTATGAAGAGTGCCAAGAAAAATGGAGGGAAGGAGGGATGAAGACGAAATGAGGAGTGGGGGAGATGCCAGAGCTGTCAGATATGGGAAGCACTTGCTCTGTCACACCATAGCCATGTGCAGCCCCAGAAGCTGCTCTCCACAGACTGGGAGGATGCTGACATTGCTGAGTTGAGTTTGTGTGTGTGTGTGTGCGTATGGGGGGGGAGGCAGTGTTTTTGGCTTTCATTCTCCAAAATTGAAATTAAAAAATAAGGGCTCCCTACACGGAACATTTGTCATTAAGTGTCCTTGCGGTTTGAAAAGTTTCTCCGTGTCAGTCATCAGCGCACTAGAGGCAGTTCCAGCCAGCTCTGATGGAAATTCAAATCACTTCAACACATGTACACGTTCTGTGATGTTGATTTCACAGAGCGCAGATGTAGTCACGTTAGCTCTACTTCTTCAGCTGGAATGCAGAGAGAGGAGGAGGAGGAGGAAAAAAA
>NC_050524.1:32050251-32057128 GCF_002922805.2 Oryzias melastigma | reverse complement strand
AAAAAAAGCTCCTACATGCCGTCTGTCAACCATAATCATGCATCTGTTCACAGCCTCTCTGATATCATGGATGCAGTTATCAGCCCATCTCGTGTTGCAGACAAAATGGCAGGAAAGGAATCTGGATGTAGGAGTCTGACTTTCTTCAAGAATGACTACCGTTTAGGGAGACACCTTATCTCCACTTGTACAACTGAGATGCTTGGGTACATCTTAAATCAGCCCTTGAAAGAGACAAATTGGCTACTTAAAGCTACAAAATGCACGAGTTTTTCCAAACAAGTAAGGCTCAGACACATTTGGAGCCAATGCGTGAGATACTGTAGATATGATTGGAGTTATATTACATGAAAACATAAATGAAGAAATGTAATTTACTCTTTTTTTATAACTTACTTTCAGGTTCAAGTGTCAGTCTTTTAGCCTTAACTTACTTTTTTTATTGATTTAGTTACTTTTTTGCTTTTATGTGTATCGAGACAAGACATATTGGTATAAAGTTTTCCATTTCCTGCTCACTCCTTCACCCTTTTAATCCAGAGCTTTAGCTCTAGTGTTGACCTTCTTTTAACTATTGTAACTTTTCAGCTGTTTACACAATTAATGTAATTACAGCAGATTCTGAAGCACAAAAAAGCAGCCGTAAAGGGTAACCAAGCCCTAAATCAACTTTTTTTTTACTGTTTACTTCTATAAATGTGGCTTTAAAAGTGTTGTCTGTTGGTCATTGCCGCATTTTCAACAGAATAAAATAAACATGTTTAATTCTAGAAAATATATATTTCTCTTAAACATCACTAACAGGCATGAGGGGGTTGAAAAAATTATGAAAAATATGTATGACATGCCTTCTGTTCATGTAGTTCACCATTTCTTTACCCGTACATGGTGTTTAAATGTTTACTACAGTTTGACACCTGCAGCATGCCCATAGATCAATAAAGGGGGGCTTTGTGGGCTGACTGGGTTTGATCTGCGTGTCCTGCACGCCCCTTTCTACCTGCAGAGAGCCCGTATCCGCTCTTAAGGGCAGATGTGAATAAGAGCGTTTGTTATTTATGAGTTGCCAGCAACATTTTAAGTGTTGAATGGGTCAGTAGCATGAAAATTGAGCCTTAAAACACATAGTGAAATACTATATGCATGTTGTTTACTAACACAGAAGGGTGAAGGGTCACAATACAACACTTTAAGTTCACAACACAACCCTAAAAGTGTTGTGTTGTGACCCTAAGGCGTTGTATTGTAAACCTTAAGTGTTGTGAACTAAGTGTTATGTTGTGACCCTAAAATGTTGAATTGTGAACTTAAAATGTTGTATTGTGACCCTAAAGTGTTGCGTTGTGACCTTAAAGCAGGGGTCACCAACACGTCGCCCGCGGGCGCCAGGTTGCCCGCGAGCTCCAGATCAGTCGCCCGCAGGCCTATTCTAAAAATAGCACAACTCACTTGTAAGCTGCTCGGAAATTTTATTTTATTGCGATGCAATTTTTTTAAATCACACCTACCTTTATAAAGAATTAAAAATTAAAACATCTTAAAAATAGATGTTCACTATTTCTGAAGCCAAAAATTGCCTGTCCCACTATTTTTCTTTTTTTTAATCGTTTTCTCCTTAACAAGATAATCAATAGTCTTCCATTAACTCTGAAATTTCGCAAATTGGAATTTGGATAATAAATTCTCCTAATGGAAACACCACAGTTCCGAAAAAACAGGCAAAAACTGGCAAAAAGATTTGCGCTTAGAGGAGGAAATAGACATCCATCCATCCATCTTCTTATCCGCTTCTTCCCTTTCGGGGTCGCGGGGTGCCGGAGCCTATCCCGGCTACTGATGGGCGAAGGCGGGGTACACCCTGGACAGGTCGCCAGTCTGTCACAGGGCCTCAATCACACACACATTCACTCTCACATTCACATTCACACCTAGGGACAATTTAGAGTCACCAATTAACCTATGAAGCATGTTTTTGGACGGTGGGAGGAAGCCGGAGTCCCCGGTGAAAACCCACACATGCACGGGGAGAACATGCAAACTCCACACAGAAAGGTCCCAGCCGGGATTCGAACTGGGGCCTTCTCGCTGTGAGGCGAGAGCGCTAACCACTGCGCAACCGTGCAGCCCTAGGAAATAGACATTTTTCGCAAAACTGTAACGGAAACACTTTTTCCTAAATAAATGCGCTTCTCGGTATGAAGTGTCTGATCTGAGCGCTGCACAGCCGGGGCATCGAGAGGTCCCGCAGCGTCAACGCGCTTTAGAAATTGCGGGTCATACAGAATCGCGCCGCTCCTCCTCCTTTCGTCATCACCTCATCTGCAGACGCACTTTTGCAGCTTGGAGCCTGAAGTCTCATGAGTGCGAGCGCCGTGACAGAAACTTGAATTTATGTTGTGGTGTTTTCAAGCAGAAAAAAGGTCCAGATGCTTATTTGTCAGAATGCTTTTTCTTTTAACCGCTGAACAGACTTCTCTCTCTCTTCTGAGTCGAGCTGCGCTGCACGTGCGCCCCAGACGGAGCTGTGACGTCACCCACATGCTCCCTTTTAGTGAATGAAATTGAAAAAAATACTTGTTCTCGTTCATCGCTGTGTTTTTAATGACTTATCACGTGAGCTGGTTTGTGATTTATCGCAAAATTATATTTTAATGGAAACAGTGTCATTTCGAAACGTTTTTTTTTTTTTTTTAAATTCCTAGAATTTCCATAAAGTTTTGCTCAAATGTGTGATGGAAATGCAGCTAATAACAAAGAATGAGGCGTCCCCTTCTCCCTTTCCCACATGGAGACACTGAGAATATTTGATTATTAGTTATCTTTAATGGAAACACAGATTACAAAAAAAAAAAAAAACTCACATTTTTCGAAAAAAAAAAGTTATTGTGTGTAGAGAAGCTGGTTTTGGGGGCGTATTGAAATGGATGGATATTTTTCGCAGAACTGTGATGGAAATTTACTTTCTTCTGATTAAATGCGTTTCTGAAGTGTCTGTCCGAGTACAGAACAGCGGGCGCCATGAGAGATCAACATCACAGCTGATTGTGCATC
This sequence comes from Oryzias melastigma, assembly GCF_002922805.2. NCBI lineage: Eukaryota > Metazoa > Chordata > Actinopteri > Beloniformes > Adrianichthyidae > Oryzias > Oryzias melastigma. The sequence continues at coordinate 32,054,077 of NC_050524.1, read as the reverse complement.
TCCTCTGTAAAATCAATAACCAAGATTTCCTCTTCGCTTCATCTGTAGCCGACCTTCTGCAGCCTGAATACTTGTTCTGGACATTCTTTTACATACCACTGAACAAACTTCTTACTTGCATCTGAGACTGTCAGTGGACTCACTGCGCGACCCAGCACGGCACGCGCGCACCACACTGCTGTGACGTCACTCAAATGCTCCTTTTTAGACGATCAAATAAAAAAAAAACACATATTGCTGTGTTTATAATGACTTATCGCGTGAGTTGGTTTGTGTTTTATCGCATTATTATGAAACCGTATCATTGCGATACTGTTTTTTCTAAATTCCTAGAATTTGGTTAAAGTTTCATGTGTAATGGAACAGAACCCAGAGCTGCTGAGTGTTTCTGCATGGTGCGTTCACTGAGCCCCGGATATCTGCAGTAAAACGAAGCAGTTTATCAGAGAAAACATAGAACACCAGCACTGATCAGGATATAATCGAGTGATTAAATAGTGTCGACGTTTTCTCTGAAAAACTGATTTGTTTTGCTGCGGGTTGTTTAAAAATGACAAAGTTTAGTGGACTGAGTTGGGCCGAGTGGCTGTTCGCTTATGTCCAGAGGTCAGTGAACGCACCACGCGCAGATTCTTGTCTTTTGTGGGATCTGTCAATGAACCTGTTCAGAGGTTTAAGGAAAATAAAGGGACGGGTACATGAGACTGAATTAAAGCGTTTGAGGAGCGTATCCACTAATAATAGTTATAATTAATTAATAATAATTAATTAATTATTGATTAATAAGTTATAATTTGTTAAAAACATTTCATTTGGTCATTACCTCAAAATGTGACAAGATGTGTTGAGATTAATAAAGTTCTGAATATTGATATCTGCTTCCTAGCTTGTTGTCATTATTGATAATTATGCTAAGAAATCAGTGTCTTCATATAGAGAAGTATCATTATTATAATAATAATGAATAACTAAAGGCAAACTAAGCAAATTTATTATTTCAAACTGGTAGCCCTTCGTATGATTCAGTACCCATGAAGTAGCCCGCAGTTTCAAAAAGGTTGGTGACCCCTGCCTTAAAGTGTTGTGTTGTGACCCTTAAGTGTTGCGTTGCGACCCTAAAGTGTTGTGTTGTGACCCTAAAGTGTTGCGTTGCGACCCTAAAGTGTTGTGTTGTGACCCTAAAGTGTTGCGTTGTGACCTTAAAGTGTTGTGACCCTATGTGTTGCATTGTGACCCTAAAGTTTTATGACCCTAAAGTGTTGTGTTGTGACCCTAAAGTGTTGTGTTGTGACCCTAAAGTGTTGCGTTGTGACCTTAAAGTGTTGTGTTGTGCCCCTTAAGTGTTGCGTTGTGACCCAAAAGTGTTGTGTTGTGACCCAAAGTGTTGTATTGTGACCTTAAAGTGTTGTGACCCTAAAGTGTTGCGTTGTGACCTTAAAGTGTTGTGTTGTGACCCTAAAGTGTCCTACATGTTTTCCAACCAACCTTCCATTGAAGCTCCTTATTGGCTGCTAATTTCCAGGATCAGGTATGTTTAGCCAATAAAGAGCTTCAATGGAAGGTTGGTCGGAAAACATGTAGGACACCGGCCCTCGAGGCCTGGACTTGAATACCTCTGCCCTAAAGTGTTGTATTGTGACCTTAAAGTGTTGTGTTGTGACCCTAAAGTGTTGTATTGTGAACTTAAAGTGTTGTGTTGTGACCCCAAAGTGTTGCGTTGTGACCTTAAAGTGTTGTGAACTTAAAGTGTTGTGTTGTGACCCTAAAGTGTTGCGTTGTGACCGTAAATTTTTATGACCCTAAAGTGTTGTGTTGTGACCCTAAAGTTTTGCGTTGTGACCCTAAAGTTTTATGACCCTAAAGTGTTGTGTTATGACCCTAAAGTGTTGCGTTGTGACCCTTCAGGGCCACCGTAACAAAGACATAGCTCTAACATTTTGGTGTAAGATAAATGCCTTAAAAAGAATGCACACTGTGGAAATATTAATATGAAATTAAAAATGTTGCAATATTTATTTAAAAACTACTTCAAGTTAACTATAAATTCCAGAGTATAATAAAACAGTATTTGAACCAATGCCAAACCCACTCAAGACGTCACAGTCTTTCCACTGGCAGCTTATACAGTGACATTCACGGACCATCAATCTGGATTCTCTTTCTTTGGCATATAAACTTCGGATTCCTCTGTGGCATTCTTCCCCGTCCTTTTGTCCTTTGCCCTGCCCTGAAAGTTCATTTCAATTACTAAAAAAATGGCAGCGCGCTCCTTGAGAAATAATGAATTCAGACTTATCCGCAGAAATAGCTGATTTAGCTTTGTCAGTTGGAAGCAACAGCAACAAAAGATACCCTTGGGCTTTTGTGCACAAGAATATTGTTGTTGAAGCGTGGGTCCCAAACACTAACAATGGAGGAAGGGGAAAACAAATATCTCGCGCACAATGGTTCATTTAAATGGCACGCTATCAATTATGTTTGTCTGACGACCAGCATCGCATTGTGTTTGTGAATGCTTTTCATTTTGACAGATGTTGTGAAAGGGTCTGTGAGTTTCACTTCCTGGAACCGCTGCCTGCACGTCCCGTTTTAATTACTCATTTAGACTCACTGAACACTGAGGTTCTTTCACTTTGAATCAACTGTGACTCCTGCAAAGTCCCGGAAATACAGACATCAGACACAAGCAATGCATAAAAAGAAACTTTAGCTGTTATATAACACAAACTACATGACGGGCAGCCATAAAAAGTTCCTAATTGGAAGTGTCTGTTTGGAACAAAGGGAGGCGGAGCTTGATTGAGTGAAGAGATTCCCATGTATATCGCAATTCACTTTTTTTCCAGGCTACTGTGTCCATATCATTGACTGTACATTTACTGGACATAGCAACTCCTCCGATTATATAAATAATTGATGTATGCTAAAATATTCCAATAACCAAAACTGCAATAGGTTTTTAGGATCCCTTTGAAAACCTCACAAGCAGTTCTTCTTCGACTTGTGTTGTTCAATCACGCATGAAAGGAAAGCTAAAAGGAAGACAGCACATTACAGCACAATGATACATGGAGAATATTGCCATGTTTCTGAAGGAAAACAAACATCTGTGCTTTCTAATCTAAGGAAGAAAAGCTGAAGAAGACCACAGCAAATGTCTGGAGACGAGCCAACTTACTGCAAGGGATATAATTAGCCTCTGGGGTCTTTTTTGGACTTGAAACTCTCCATTGTTTTCTTTCATGACTAATTCACAAGACCTTGATTATCCTTTGGCATTTCAGGGAAAGGCTGCAAGCCATGCAAACACTTAGACTCCTTAAGAGTACTATCTTTTTACTGCCCCATTTTTTTCCCTTTATAGATAGGTGAATCAAAGACCAGGAAGTAGGCTACTAAAGGGTGCAGTTCTTTAGAACACCACTGGAGGCAGGTTAAAAAAGAGAGCAATTTCCTATTGACTTTAAAAGAAAAAACAAAATAAATGTAATCCATAAGCAAGCATATAAACAGCTTGATGTCACAACAGTTTTTTGTTGTTTATTGCTTTTTGAAAGAGAATTCCTAGTTCTTAAAGTCCCATTCCAACAATATATATTTTTTTCTATTGTAAATTTTGTTCCCGGTGGTCTTTTAATTGTAATTATGCAAATTTTTTGCAAAAATCCAAAAACCTGTGACGTTTTTTTTAACGCATATTTTCTTCATTTTGGCTGGAGCACTTTAGAAATTCGCCTTTGGGTTGTCGGAGGAACTGTTGTATAACTCTATGTTGATATCCCAGCATTCCTTTGTTTATATGCTCTCCTACTAGCTTACAGCCCTC